>NC_053429.1:36506556-36806556 GCF_007990345.1 Gossypium hirsutum | reverse complement strand
AATTGAAATGGATTAATTAAACTAACATAAAATTTATCTAAAACTAAAATCAACCAATTAACAATCGAAATAAATCCAATAAAACTAGCAAGGGGTTAACTCACTTCAGTTATTGTAATTAACTTCAAAATTCAGGTTTTATCGAGTTAGCTATTAATTAACCAGTTATTACTTCTTGGCCTCTAACTAATTAACTAATCGACCAATACATACTTACCTCTCAGCCTCCCTTTTTTGACCAGGATAAATTATGATTTACTCGGTAAACTTATCTCTCGATCTCATTTATCCTAAATTACTTCCTAAGGGCGTCACTTCCTAGGGTTTAATCGCACATAATTTAGACCAACTAACTCTTATTTCAACCTTTATTCATCTGTTAATTATTCACACATCGTTAATCTCCCTAAGGAAATTATCTACTCATAGATCTAGATGTAATAATCCCTTAACTCATATTTAACATGCAAGGCAAAAAATTAAATAAAAAGTAAGAAATAGATAAATAAGTCTGTTTCGATCTCAATTTGTGCTCACATACGAAATATCCTTTAACAATCACGAAGAACACTTTGATTGCAATTGGAATCAACAAAAAAAATAATGAAAAACTATTATATTAAAGCCTTGGATCAAAATTGAATCCAAGTTAAACAAGAACAAAACTATGTAAAAGACTAAATTGGGGGGGAAATAAAAACTAAAGTAAAACCTTAAAATAACTAAACGGATCACTTGGCCAAACCTCCTCAAATGAGACTTAACATGCCTATTTATAGAGTTTATGATCAAACCTATTTAAGGTTAATAAACAGTCAAAAAATCTAATTAAGTTACATTGTATGGACTAAAATATCCTTAATTAAAATTTCATCTCATCACCCGATGCTGCAACACCGCAGGATTGATGTAGCGACACTGCCTTCATTTTCTAGTTATTTTAGCTACGGAGTTCGATTTTACGACACCACTTCCTAGTGTTGCGACACTGCAATTTTCCTTCGTCTTTTAAGCCTGAAAATAGTGTCCTACACATTAGATAGAGTTGTTAAATCATCCTTAGTACCATAGTGGCCTTTTAGGTCATAACTTAAAATTACATAAAAACACTTATTTGCATAAATTAAACATAAGATAATAAAATAAAAAATGAAATAAAAACATATAACAATGTTATAAAACATGATCATTAAGTGTCGAAAAGACCTTAATTTGCCACAACGAATTGTGGCAGATCAAGAGACACTTGAGGTAGTTAAGGGATACACCGATGAGCTAGACTCAATAAAGGAGCAACTCAGAGAATTTGTGTTGGTGTCTCTAGGTTTCAATGTGGAAGAGATGCAATAGATGCTCAATTCCACTACGAATGAGCTTAAAATAAGGGATGGTGCTCTCGAGGCCATGGTTATGGCCCTGAAGGAACAAATTGAGGAGCTTAAGGGCGAGTTCATTATCTATAAGGCTACTTTGAGTAATAGGATGTTGGATTTCGAAACAAATCAACGTGAGATGGATGTCCCCAAAACAAAAAAGTTTAAGGGGGCTAGGTCTACAAGGTACGTAGAAAACTTCTTGTGGCATATGAAACAGTACTTCCGTGTGATAGGCATTAAGGATAATTCCATTAAGGTAAACATTCAATTTATTTTACTGATGTTGCTTTTATGATGGCGTTGTAGGTCTACAGATGAGAAACGTGGTGGTACTACCATTAAGATTTGGGAGGAGTTCCAAAGAGAGTTCAAAAAGTAGTTTTACCAATAGTATGTTGAGAAAAAGGCTTGGGCTAAGTTGCACCGGCTTACACAATAAGGCATTGTTCGACAGTATGTTCTGGAGTTCAGTAAGTTGATGCTTCAAATCTCTGACTTGAGTGAGAAAGAAGCATTCTACAGGTTTGAAGAAGAGTTGAAGCCATAAGCAAAACATGAGTTGCATCAACAAGGTATCATAGAGCTTATTGTAGTCATGACCAAGGTAGAATCCTTTATCAAGCTTGGTGTAACACCCCACACCCGTGCCCTTCGCTAAGATGGAATACGAGGTGTTACTAAACTTAATCACATGCATTTAAACGTTTTTGAGTCTCCAAGACTTGATCAAATTTAAAACTTTTTCGAACTTTATTAAAAATCCTTAATATGGGCCTACGAGGCCTCAAACATTCATTAGAAGCCATTCAGAACCAACTCGGGTCCTTAAACCGACTTAATAAAAATGACCCTAGAAACAGGGCACACGTTAGTGTGGTCATTATAACATGGTCGTGCTGATGGCCAGTGTGACACACACGGCCTAAGCATCTAGGGACACGCCCCTATCCCATGCCTTGTGAATTAAATTCTAAATTCGAACCTACAGGGGTTTTCACATAGCCTGACACACGCCCATGTCTATGGCCTGTGTCCTTCACACGGCCATGACACACCCGTGTCCTAGCCCGTGTCCAAAAACCTTAACATTCTGTTTCTGACGTCAGCATCCAATAAGGGGCACACGGCCAAGGCATACGCCCGTGGCCAGAGGCCGTGTCCTCCACACAGCTAAGACACACGGTCGTGTCTCTGCCTGTGTGTTTACTACCATACATTCTAACTTGAAAATTTTACGTGCAGGGGATACATGGCCAAAAAACACGCTCATAGGGCTGACCGTGTATCACACACAGCCTATACACATGCCCGTATGTCTACCCGTGTGGAAAATATAAGGCTACCTACCAAGCCTTTGCCACCCTGAAACACAATCCAACATCAACCATGCCAACAATTTCATATTCATGAAAGACTAGCTTACATTCACATAATAACTTTCAATATTAGCCAATTTCCATGGCCTTATACAAAATGAATCAAATGCTAAAGTAAGCCAACACATTTGGCCAATTAAAAATAACACAAAACTCAAAATTTAGGGTTATAAACATGCCATAATCAAAATAAAATATCTAACTATACCAAGTGCAGCGGGTGATAGTGTGATCGATGCTTCCAACTTCCGATGGTCCTCGAGCTAATTAGGCGGCACTGTAAGAAAATGGAAAGGAGAGGGAGTAAGCATAAAGCTTAGTAAGTTGCATGCAAATAAATATAACAACAACTTTACTATTCATTATCATGCTTATAGTACAAAAGTATGCATAAGCACAACTTACTCATCACTATCCAATACAATTCATATAGCATATATTGATCTCACATCTCATACATTTCAAATAGGTACTTGCACCACTCACAACATGGCTATACTTTCCTCGTTTAACTTAAACTATAACTCTCACCGTTGAACCATTTGGAATGCTATCAGATATTCATTAAACCTCAAACATAGGGTATGATACCGATACAATGTCCTAGACATGGTCTTACACTGGCGCATCCATCAAGTCGATGCCATGTCCCAGACATGGTCTTACACTAACTATCGAAATCGAGGCCGACGCCATGTCCCAGGCATGGTGTTACACTAGCTCTCACATATTCGTGCCGATGCCATGTCCCAGACATGGTCTTACACTAACACCTCTATACGTGCCAATTCCATGTCCCAGACATGGTCTTACATTGACACCTCTATACGTGCCAATGCCATGTCCCAGACATGGTCTTACACTGACACCTCTATACGTGTCAATGCCATGTCCCAGACATGGTCTTACACTGACACATCTCGTAGCCGATGCATGTCCCAGACATGTCTTACACTGGCTTACATCACAACGCCAATACATGTCCCAGACATGTCTTACACTAGCTACCATCTCAATGCCGATGCCATGTCCCAGACTTGGTCTTACACTAGCACACAAATAACCCGAATGTCATGGCACGAATATCCGATTTATTTCCTAAGGTTCAAACGAGAGTTCTACTATCTCAATATTCATCATACATAATCATTTCCACAAACAAGCAATTTATACTATATAAATTCAAATACATATAATAACAATGTAGTTGTATTACTTATATATAACTTACCTTGGTATACAAAATGTAGACGACTAGTTCGGCTTAGTCCACTTGTTTTGCTTTTCCCCGGTCTAGGCCCGAATTTTGTAATTCTTGATCTAAAATGATAGAAATTTATTCATTTCATCAGCATATTAATCTAGACACTTGAAAATTCATAATTGGGAAAATTGACCTTTTTGCCCCTAGACTTTCACAAAATGATCGTTTTACCCCTAGGTTTGAAAATTGATTTTTATCATATTTTCTCATTAATCAAGCCTAGCCGAATACTTTTCATACTAGGAGCAGCCCACAATTCTCATTAATCAAGCCTAGCCGAATACTTTTCATACTAGGAGCAGCCCACAATTCTCATTATTTCACACATTTATCAACTATTTTACAACTTATGCAAAATGGTCCTTATTTAGGGTTTCCATGAAAACTACTTCACAAAAGTTGTTTACTTCACAACCATGATTCATTTTCTTCCATAAAATTTTAGAAAACAACATGAACACTCTCATGGTAAAACCCTAGACTTTCAACCATTTTGCAAAATAGTCCACTTATTTGAAAGCTCATGCTACAATATATCTAAAAGTACAAAAATCATCAAGAAAAACCATCAAGATCACTTACTTGTAGAGAGACAAAGTGGCTGAAATTTCAAGCTTCAAAAACCCTCTAATGGCTGCTATTTTCGGTGGAAGAGAAGAAATAAAAGATGAAGCCTTTTGTTTTTTTTTTAAATATTATAACTAGTCAAAATAAGTTACCAAAACCTCACCTAATTTTGAATTCCTTGTCTCATGGCCGGCCAAGAACTATTCTAGGGTCTATTTACCCATTGAAGACCCCCAATTTATGATACATAGAAATTTAACACCCTTAGCTATCAAATTAAGACTTTTGCACTTTATGCGATTTAGTCCTTTTTCACAATTAAGCATGAAATCGCTAAAATTAATTCACCAAAATTTTCATACTCTCGTATAATCATGCCACAACACATAAAATAATACTAAAAATAATTTCTCTGCCCTCAGATCAGTGGTCCCGAAACCACTGTTTCGACTTGGCCTAAAATCGGGCCGTTACACTTGGTCTGAAGAAAAATTAGTTCAAGTCTTCCAAGCCCAAAGAGACGGGAAATGGATAGGGGAGACCATAAGGGAGAATGGGACTAAAATAGAAACAGTGGTAACTATAAAAATGGTGATAATGAGAGGCCACATAATGGGAAGTGGAAACATAACAATAAACTGAATGGGCTAGTGAAATGCTTCCTTTGTGAGGTTCGCATATAGTGAAGGATTGCCCGAAGAACTCTACATTTTCTAACATCGAAGGGGATGATGAACCAGATATAGCATCAATAAGGCTTGATTGCGTTCTGTTAAAGCCAAAACGACTAGAGAAAGTGAAAAGAAACAAGTGGAGTGCTTCTTATGTATTGGTTCACATAGGATGCGGGACTGTCCAAAGCGATCCAAGATACCTAGGACCAGTAAAGGAGAGGAAGCAAAGCCCAAAAAGAGTAAGGCTTTAAAGCTTGGGTCAATGATACTCAATTCTATGAAAGCGAAGAGGGGTCACAAGCAAAAATGGTGTATGTAGGTGGACATCAACATCGCAAATCAAAGAAAGAGTGCTCTCATTATGGGGGCATAAGTCCTATTCATATTGGAGAAAGCCATGGGAAAGGTTGGCCTCTTGGTTAGCAAATCAAATAAAAATATCAATATTGTAAATTTTGAATAGATCCCAACTATGGAAGTAACACAAGGATAGGAGCTATAGATCGATCAGTGGAAAGGAAATGAAGACTTTGAGGTAATTCACTTAGATAAATACAACTATGTTCTTAGCTTGAATTGCCTTGACAAGATTTATGCTTTGTTGGTTCATTTTAAGGATTGAATGTGAATCTTGGATACTCGATAACAAGTTCCGATGAGTTGGGACATGAGGGGAAGAACTAAGGTACTATCAACAATCCAACTAGCCGAGGATGTTCATTGTGGGAAAGACACTGACTCGGTAGATTGAAGTGCTATGAAGACCCCCTTGAAAAGGTTAGAGGTGTGGCAAACCGATATGAAACCTGTTGAGTTATCAATGAGGCTACCACCTATGAGAAAGATAGGTTATGTATCAGGCTTTGGGAGAAAAGTGGTGATGCAAACTAGGTAGTTGGAGTGAGTAAATGCAATGAGCGAGTAAATACAATGAGTGAGGTACATCTCAAACACTTATCTAATTTTTTACATTAGGACTTACTATTGGCTTAGCAAAGACATAGAGACCCTTTTAGAGTTCTAAAACTGGTAAGTTGTAGGGCTTACAAACCAAAGTCAGTGGGAACACTCAAGGTTAACCCGACATTTAATGTGGGCATGTCTAAGCCTATTTGTGTGGATTAAGGGGATCTCGATCGAGGCAAGTCACAATATGGGTAAGTAAGAATGGAAAACTCTTGTAGACGAGGTGTACAAAAGAGGGGAGAAACTATTCAAGTTAGGAGTGTAACACCCCTTACCCGTACCCGAGATCGGGGACAAGTACGAGGCGTTACTAGACATATATGCGAGCATAAATGGAAAATACGGGTTATAAAATTTTGTTTCAACTCAAAACAAATCCACTAACATTGTAGTGTCCCAATTTTGGGCCTACGAGGCCTAAACAAACATTGAGAATGGTTCGGGACCAAAATAAAGATCTGAGGAAAACTTATAGTTTAATATTTCACACGCCCGTGTTGAGATCATACACACGCCTGTGTGCATTGGGACATGCCCGTGTGGTCACCCCGTGTCCAAAACTTGAGCATTCTGTTAGATTCACACGACCAAGACACACGCCTATGTGTCTAGCCCGTGTTCGACACTGACTTAAAATTTTAGGTGCAGGGGACACACGGTCATACCAAACGCCCAAGGGCGATCCGTGTGTCACACACGGCCTGGACACACACCCGTGTGTCTACCCGTGTGGACCTTATTAGGCTACTTTTCAAGGCTTTGGCCACCCTCAATTGCCTACTTTCATCTATAGTTTCTACTGATATCCAACACGCCCTAATTGCACTCAAGTTCTATCATAATTGTCAATTGCATGTAAACTGTGACAGCCCAAAATTGACCCTAGTCGGGAAGTGGTTTCGGGACCACTAAACCGAGTCATAAAAATAATTAGCTGTCATATTTGATGCTTATTGTATGTATATATGCATGTGTGAAAATTTCATATTTGAATTTTGTTTATTTGTAGGTGAATTTTAGTAAATGGGACTTATGTGAAAAAATTTAGAAATGTGCTAGGCAAATGTAAAGTGGCTTATTAATGCATGTTATAGAAATGGTGGGTTTACATGTCAAATTGCCCAATATTTGAGCTAGTGGCCGGCCATGCTATGAGTGGAAACATGTCACAAACATGTTATGTTAGTGATGTATGTTAGGAACAATAAAATAAGGAGTATGGGTAATAAAGAAATGGAAAAAGGAAAGAATGTGTGTGATTGTTCTTCCCCTCCCCATTGTCGTGAATGTAAGAAAGAAAACAAAAAAAAAGTGTCCATAAGAAAGAAAACAAAAAAAAAGTGTCCATCTTTCTTCATTTCTCTTGGCCGAATGTTCTAAGGAAGAAAGAAAAACAAGTTGTGTTCTTTGGTTCTTCTTGGCCGAATTGAAAGGAAGAAAAAGGGAGTGAAGCAATCGGTCATCTTAGGTCACTATTAAGGTAAGGAAGTTTGTACTAGCTTTTGAAATTTTAGTTGATATTGAGTGAGTTATCAAGTGATTTTTGTAAACCATGTTAAAATTTTGATTTTGGGGGTGAGTATGGTTTTCGGTTATAAAAGATTAATAAGGGTGATGATTGTGTTTCATGCTAAACTTAGATTAATAATGGTAGTTGCTTACATCTTGATATCTATGAGTTCCTTTCTTGGTTCTACCATAGACCCACGAAGTATATGTTTAGTTGGTGTTGTTGGAGGTTTATGATAGAAGCTAATGAGTGAGAGTTTGATAGGTACTATGAGGTTAAACTTCATGAGATTGTAAGCTTGTAAGTTGGATGATGAAATTCATGCTTTGTGAAGGTAAATGGTGTAGAAGGAGCATTCGGCCATGAAAACAAAAAAAGGGAAATTTATGATGAATTAAGTTGGAAGCTATTATAATGTACTTGTGCATTCGGGTATAGGATGAAAAAAATATGAGATGGCTATAATCAGCCTTGTGATTCGGCTCTTGCATATATATATATATATATATTTGCACATGGTGTATTGGTATGATACATATATATATCATCCCAAGGTATATGTTTATATATGGTGGTGGTTTAGTTATGGAGTAAATGATGGATGCATATTGAGTTATAATATGTAATGCATTAGTTAGTAAAATGTATGTCATTTATATGTGGTACTAAGTATATAATTGGCCTCAACGTAGACATGCATATTCGGCCACATGAGATGGATTGGCGTTGCATGTATTCGGTTAGAGGCAAGCATATTGATGCTTTTATCTTGGCTTAGACAATCGGCTAAAAGGAGTGTGGGATAATATGTTGAGTTGATGCATGATTTCACATGTATGTGACTTTAATGTCTAATGTATAAATATGGGCTAAGTGCCTTGTGTTCCTCTTTTCGATGCTCAAATGATTAAATCAATTTATTTGTCTAATTAAGCTCAAGAGCAAAGGGGATCTAAATCCGATAAAGGGAAGGAAAAAGTGGTCGAATAGCTATCGGAATCATTCGACAACATCCGAGGTAAGTTCTTGAGTAAAAGAGCTTAAATTATGATTTGATTAGATCATGTTTTAAGCAAACCAAAATCATGCTCTTTGTGTGTGGCTATTGAGCCGAAATTGCAAGAATGATAAGTGTCTTGTGTTTGAGTTTTGTTAACGAAAATGAAATACGAATGTGCCATGATTTACTGTTAAATGTGCATGGTTATTTGAATGATGTCCGGGCTAAGTCCCGAAGGCTTTGTGCTAAGTGACCATATCCGGACTAAGATCCGAAGGCATTTGTGCGAGATACTAATTCCGGGCTAAGCCCGAAGGCATTTGTGCGAGTTACTAAATCCGGGTTAAGTCCCGAAGGCATTTGTGCGAGTTACTATAACCGGGCTATGTCCCGAAGGCATTTGAACGAGTAGCTATATCCGGTTAAATTCCGAAGGTACGTGATTTGGGAATGAATGATCTTGCTATAAAAATTTCAGTTAATACGCTTGAAACATCCCAACATTAAGGTATGTTTCGTATGTGCTTTGAATTAGTTGAGCCCTTACAAATAAGTATTCGCTCAGTTGATAAATGAGCTACCGGCCTTTGGCTAAGTTGATCTTTGTGTATGAATAAAAGGGTTGGTAATGTGAAGTAAGTATGATATTGAAAAATTGTGCATATGAAATTATCCGTTTAGCTACATGAATGCTATACTTTTGTTGTGATGGAATCCCTTGCTCAAAACTTACTAAGCATAAATTGCTTACTCCGTCTCTTTGATTCTCTGTTTTATAGATTTTGGTTCTCCAGCTATCGGACTCGGGATTTTGAAGTCGAAGTCGCCCACACTATCAAAGCCCCCCCCTTTTGGTACAATTTTGGTTGAACTTCGAAATGGCATGTATAGGACTACCCTTTTTGTTGTGGGTCATGGACCCTTTGGATTTGTATAATTTTGGATAGCCATGCGAAAATGGCTTATATATGTTTGAGCATAATGTTAAAATCATTTGGTATGGATATGGTTATTGAGAGGTGTGGATATGCTTAACAAGGATTGGCCATGGGAATGGTTAATCACTATCATAATTTGTGCTATTTATGCTAAAAGGGCTAGTTGAATCATGGAAACTATGAAATAGGTAAAGTCTACCTTAAAGGCAGATGCTCACAGCAGCAGTGAATATATTTTCACAGGAAAGTAACGAAACGATCATATGGACAGTATGTTAAGAGATATTCAGGTTCTCGTGAGACAGGGCCAGAACGGTTTCTGGATTCCCTGTTCCGACTTTGGAAATTCATTATATATGTATAGATTCCTCTCTGAGTCTAGTTTCTATAGAAACAAACGGCATCAGTATTGAAGCTCTGTGCAGGGAGATATCCAAGTCGTAATGCGCAAAGGTCAGTGTAGTCAATCCCTGTAACATGGGAGACTTTGACTAATAAAATGTACTAATTGGCCCGACCAAAAATTCTAGAAAAAAATATGTAGATGGGAATATGAGTATAGTTTTAGGGAAAATTTACGAAACTAATTTCTCAGTTGTGAAACTCAAGATATGATTTTTAAGGTGACAGTGACGCAGTTAGCCAACTGCCTGGAAATTTTTAAAATGGATTGTGCAAAGAAGTGATATAAGTCTGCAAACCCCTCGTGTCCGACTCCGGCGACGGACTCGGGTACGGGGTGTTACATAAACATCATATCATTGGTTTTGCACATGCTAGGTTACCCTTTTTGTATTAAAAATTATAGTCTCATTAATCACAATATCAGGTTTGGATCGTCTTTTAACTTAATGCCAACTGTGATCCTCCCAATTTCAAATGAACTGGTCACATTTATCGTATTCATTCATAATACACCATGTAATCATTTCAACAAGTAAAAATTGCATGATTAGTAGGATAGCAACCTACACCAATACAGGCCATATATCAAGGCCATACACAAAATGAATAGACATACCATTCAAGCCTTTACATTGCTAGCCAAAAGACATATATGACAAAATAACCCAAAAATACCTATAAATGCCATTGAACAAAATAAAGTATCTATGTACCAAAGCTGGACTAGTTGATAATGTGTTGACTCTCCAACTGTCTTCCAACCTTTACGAGTCCTCGAGCTCTGAAAGACAGGGAAAAGAGAGGGGTAAGCATTTTCATGCTTAGTAAGCTCGAATAACCGGAAAGTAAACTTACCAAGTAATTAGCATACATCTATAATAGATAAGGAAACCAACAAGTATGAAATGGTTCCCTATCACATGCACTCAACCAATGAGTTAGTCACATAACAAAACACCATGTAATTTATCTTAGATGAGCTCATTATTCAACATTTCATTTTGTACATGTATTTCATGTTAATCTCGTTGAGTGTCTAGGAAATCTCGATGGAATATCCATTAATCGTCAATTCATAAGGATGATCATTTCAGGTGTACACTCCTGCGAACCTCACATCTTATGGCAGGATTACCAGTCCAAGCTAAATCCCCCACATCGTAAATTCATAAGGTGATGTCGGGATGACCAGTCTAGGCTAAGTCCCTTATTGTGACAAACACCTTTAATGACTTCGGATCTTAATTACCGGTCTAGGCTAAATTCAGACCTTGATCGGATTACCTGTCCGGGCTAAATCCATAATGTACATGTATTTTTCGAGAGGCTCAATCATCCAAGGAACACCCATCCAAGCTAAATCCTTTTCATAATTGAGATCAGCGGATTACCCATCTAGGTTAAATCCTTTCTACAACACATGCAGGATCTCATTACACATGTAAAACATAGTTTATCCATCGAATTCCCTTTTTAACCTCAACCAAGACAATTTTTCAACACATCATTATTAGGAATGCATTTCATGAAATCTTATGCTATCAATAAATGCAATCATCATTCATTCACAAATCATATAATTAGGCATATTAGGAGTTTACTTTAAGTTATCCGAACTTACCTGGTATTCGTTTCGGTGCTGTGTTTCGGTTATTCCGAAACCTTTCATTTTCCTCGACCGATCTCCAGAGTTTGTTCCTCGGGGTCTATTACAACAAAATTAAATCATTAACACTTCACATTATACATTTCAAGTCTAAATTTCACCCCCAGTCCAAATGACCATTTTGCCCCTAACCTTCATATTTTTATGATTTAATCTTTAGGCTCGTATAATGAAACACATGCAAATTCTATCTTAACCAAGCCTAGTAAAATGTTTTTCCCTCTTATGGAAGCCTAGATTTTCCATTATTTCCCATTTCCACCACATATTTTACACCTTTTGCAAAAAGATCCTTTTAGGGGTTTTTCATGAAAACCACCTAGAAAATAGATGTTTAACACTCATCCAACTTTCATATTCCTCCATAATCCATCAAAATACAAGTAACTCATGCATGGGTAAATTTTTAAACATGAACCCTAGCATGAAATACAGGTAGAAATGAAGAGAGCAAGTTATCGGAATTTTAAAAATACAAAGAACATTAAAAACGGGGTTTGGGAGCACTTACTATTAAGCTTGAAAAGCTTGAAAACTCTAGCTATGGAGGGCTTGAGAGTTCCAGCTGGTATAAATGAGAAAATGGCTGATTTTTGTTTCATTTTTCCCATTTTATTTCATTAAAATGCCAAATGATCAAAATGCCCTTAAGCCCTTTCTTTAAAATTTCATCCATGCAAGCCCATTTTTGTCCAAAAACTTAAAAATTAGAAAAATTGCTCTCCAAGACCTTATAATTTATAATCTAAAGCAATTTCATACAAATTACTTCTAGAATCCAAATTTTGCAATTTATTCAATTTAGTCCCTGATTCCAATTGGACACCTTACTCAAAGAATTTCTTCATGAAACTTTAATACATGCATATTCTCATATTCTAGGCCTTATAATAATCATAAAATAAATATTTTGATGTCAGATTTGTGGTCCCGAAACCACTATTCTGACTAGGCCCTATTTCGGGATGTTACATTTGACAATAGTAACCGAGGCAAGTGTTCTAAAGGATGGGACTACCTGACATAGAGGCTATTCAGGTATCTATCGATTCTACGAGACAGTTTTGAAGCGAATCATTCCAGTGTCATTTTGAGGACGCAATGAGGGCATTGCAAGAATGGTAGGGTAGAATGTCACAAGCCGCGAATCAAAGCCCATGACGATTGCACAAAAAACATCTCATGAAGGTAAATAAATGAGGCTCATTCAATCCACTTGAATCGACCCGATTTGTGGAACATGTGAAGAAACCCATCTACTTGAAGCCTAGAAGGCCAAAAGAAGCATTTTAGGAAATTTAGGTTACCATGGCAAATAGGGAAACTTATCTTAAAAGATGTGATATCTGATAAAATTTGATTTTGTAATCTTAAAAGATTGAATCAATCTCTTAAGAATCTCAATTGTAGATATATTTTAATATTGATCGTCGATGTAACTCGATCTGTATCGTTGGCTTAGGAGGAGCTCAATTATAAATAAAGGCCTTCCCCCTCGTTTGTAATCATTCTAGGATACTCAATTGTAATCCTTCAAAGCGATAGAGATAATTTGAGAGAATTTACTCAAACAATTGGCGTGTTTTTGCTCTCTTGTGCCATTTTTTGTTCTTTAGTTGCTCTATTGTTTTGAGTTGTTTTTGCATAGATTGTGAGACAAAAGTTCTAACCCTATAACACTAGAGGGTCCTTAATTCATGCATATATATATATTAGTTTCATATTACTCTTGGTCTTGTAATTGGGATGGATGTATTTAAATTTTATTTTGTGATGTTGCTTGATAGGTTGAATCATAGGTGATTACGATTGCTTTTCATGAGCATGCATGCTTGTAGTTCTCCCTTAATTTGAGCTTTAATTTGGTTGAGCATAAAACTCAATTTGATTGACATTATAAATGTTTTAATATGCTAGCCATTGATTTAAGGATGTTTTGATGAATTATGATAAAAATCAAGCATGTTTTATTAAATGAGCGAACTAGGAATGTTTAAGGCCATTTTTCAGTGTAAATCATGTTTATTGAATGTGAAGGTTTTTCGATAGTTGATTTTGGTGATTTAAACTTGGGTTTTGAGCTTCCAAAGTTGAGTTTTGATATTGGAATGTTTTATGTCGAAGCAATGGCATTTCAAGTTAAATTTTGGCTCCAGAGGTTGTGGTTTTGATACATAACCCCAGGGATATTGAACAAGCCAAGCAGAGAGAAAAACTCTATAGTACTTGGACACCTTTGAACACCCACAAGTCAATATTAAATGGTTTTAAAGTTTAATTTCTTAAATAAATAAATTATTTTAGCCTCAAAAGTGCTCCAATAGCATTTCTCATTCATACTTACGTCAAGACAGGCGAGAGGTGTTACATAAACTATATACAACCATAATAACTCACATTTGCAATTCATTATAATGTGGTATAAATCATGAATGTTATATTTATGTGCGCTTAATGTTTATTCTATTAAAGTTTATGTTTTGTCGCATTAGGTCGAGTGGGAGAATGTAAGATTTTTAGCTTAATTATGTGAATCCAATTAAGTCTGGTGCCCAATTTAAAGGGAATAAAAGTTTTACTTTAATAGAAATTAAATCTTATACATTCATTCAGTTACTTTATGGACGTACCAAATTAAAAGTTGATCACTATAAATCGTTCTCCTTACATATTAGGGTTACACACACAAAAAGATACTCATAAAAATTATAGCCTTTATCACTTTAAGGTTTATGTAATTAAGAAAAAAAGTTAAGAGAATGAAATTAATTTATCAAGTGTTCTTCTTTGTCAAGACTAATGACTAACTCCAATTGATTGCCAAATATTAACTAATAAAAATCAAATTATTGTAAATATTCTAAAATTCATTATTTGTACAATATTAAAGTTTTGGTTTCCATAATGTTATAATGTTAAAAGAGCAGAAGATTGAGAACATGAGAACAAGAAACGGGAAAGGTTTTGACAAAAGAGGAAATTTTGGGTTAAATTTTTGCTTTGAATGACTTTGGGTAAAGCCAAAACTTTGGATTTTTGTTTTGAATAATTTTGGGTAAAATTAGAACTTTGGAAAAAAAATCAAAAGAATGTATGAAATAACTGTTATGCAATTTCATTTGTATGGCTCTCATTAGTTACATACCAGCCAGTGATTTTGAGAAGCATTAGTTACAACTAGAGGTGTGTATAGGCCGGGCTATCTGGCCCAGCCCGAAGGCTCGCCCTAAAAATGGGAGGGTTCGGGTAAAAACATAGGCCCGAAATATAGGTTTGGGCAAAAAACGAGGCCTGTTTAAAAAATAGGTCGGGCCTCGAGTAAAACTTTTTTGGCCGAAGCCCGACCCGAATTATATACTAAAAATATATACTTTTTTTATTTTTAATCATATTTACATTTTATTTTCAGTTTTAATATAACAATTTTTTATTATATTTTCAATTTGTGTATTGTTTTAAGAATTGTTTTAGTCTCATTTTTTATTTATTTCTTGTTTTAATATTTATTTTTATATTTTTAAATATATTTGATTTATTATATTTTAAAATTTTTTATTTAATGAAATAAGCTAAAACAATTTAATATGGGCCAGGCCGGGTCGGACTCGGGCTTAATAATTTTATTTCGGATCGAGCTTAGACAAATTTTTAGGCCCATATTTCGGGCCAAACTGAACTCGAGCCTAGAAAATGGACTTGAAATTTTGTCTGGACCCAGCCCAACCCGGCCATGCACACCTCTAATTAGAAGAACTATTTTCTTAAAGACGAGTTTACATGATTTCATGAAATCATGAAGAGCCATACAAACCATTTGGTTGGGCATAATGGATTGGAACCCTTGGGTCTCTAATATTCACCGTGGTTGGTCGGAGGAACGACGACGATGGTGAGTGCTAGCGATAGTTTTCGTGCACCTAAAGTTTCGGCTGGAAAAGCTGAACTTCTACTAGGAAAGAAGAAAGAGAAACGAATAAAGAAAAAAACAAGGGAAATCTTTTAATATTAAGAGAAAAATAAAAAATGCATTCGGGCATTTGAGTTCGATCGGCTTAAACCATCAAATCAGATTTTTTTTAATGGAAACAATTTTGATGGAAGGAAAGTAAATGAGATACAATAATCAAAATTAATATAAGGATGAAATGATATTAAGCTTATTATATTTATTTACATATATAAAAAATATTTAAAAGAATATCGATAAACTTAAAAATATGATACTATAGTAATTACCTTAATCTCAAAATTACCAGTCACCTTAGGAAGGGGTGAACAAACAATTCCCATTAGAGTTTTTCTCATTTTTTTAGGTTCTTGGGAATGCAAAATAAGGTTTCATTTGTATATTCTTTTTTACTTTCCAGGCTGGCAAAGGCATTCCTCGAAGTTGGTAAGATATATTCTTTAACCTTGTCGGACATGGCTGATCAACCACCCCCTTCTCTATGTACTTCGGTTAAAATATACACTTTAAATAAAGTAAAAATTATTAACTAAAGTTTGACATTTAATTTTTATATTTAAAATTTTAAATAATTCTATTCACACTATTAATATCTCAAATTAAAATTCAAGATTAATATATTTATTATATCTTTGTCAATTTGAATTTGGTTAGACAAGCTCTTATTTTTCCTATAAATACTTTTATTGAATACAGTTTTCACATAATTCTATATGTATTTATGAGATCGAGTATGAAATTTTATTTACTCACTTTAAATTGAGTATCTGTTTCCCTCCTTTTTCAGCTAGGATTAGAAATCCTATATTTTACATATTCATACAATTGAGTCTTTGGGTTTTCAAAATAGTATAAGAAGAAATGTTTCGAATCATTGCTATTTGACTCGAATCTATTCTAAAAGAGTCGAGGCATTTCGAATTGTTTGTTAAAACGAACAAAGTCAAGGAAAACCTTTGAAATTATTTCAATATTGGACATTGGACATGTAATAGTTCCGATGTCGGTTAGTAAAGAGATTTCTCTCCACTCAAAATTTTAATATATTAAGCATTCATTCTGAATTTCATTTACCTATCTGACTATTAATTTTAAAATAAACGTATTAGTTTCTTTCAACACTATCCCTCTCCTTCTCCACCTCTATTAATACCAAATAATATTTATACAATCATATTATTTTCAAAAACAATTTTTCATTCATAATATAAACATAATAATAAGTAAATTTTGAAGGAAAATAATAATTATATAAATCATTGAATTAGAATTCTTAATTAAAAAATAACATGATTTAATTATTATCAAGTATTCAAAATAAAGATACCAGTTATATAAATTAAAAATTTCCCCGACAATGGCTTTTCATTTGTCCCGTAGTTGCCTTGCGATTCCTTTTGAGCAGTACCCGATCACATGCATGAGCATTTAAAAGTAGCTTTATCCCATGATTTAATCAAACATTGTAAGCATATCTTTTGAAAATAAAATAATGTGTGCTTTATTCCTTAATGATTTATTATAAATACCGGGCATCAAAGCTAATTAAAGAAACAATTCAAAGGGCCAAAAAAAAGTAGCCCAAGGGGAAAAATTTGCTAGTGGAAAGAAAATGAAGAGAAGGGTTTCTCAATGGATCATTTTCATAATTGTATGTTTCTTAAGTGAAACAGCTTTCATCTCACCATCACAGGCTACTGTCAATGATCTCAAGCAATCGATGAAGGAAAAACAACTCAAAGGTAAGTATTCTTTTTTTTTTCTTATTGAAAAAAGAATTTTAAATTTTGTAAATGGAGAAAATAGATCACGAAATTTAATAAACCCATTTAATTTTTTTTCCATGCAGATTTTTTGGATAGACATGAAAAAACAATCAAGGGTTGGCATGAAGCACTTCATTTGAAGATGGTTCAAAGAGAAAAGAAAGTAATTATTGAGCAGAAGAAGAAAGGAGGGAAAGGAGGCGGAAGCTATGGCGGTGGAAGTCTTCTTCGACCTCGTGCCAAAAAGAGTGCAGCAAACTTTCTCCATCCAACAACATTCCTTAGATTTCTATTACCTGGTTTAATCCCCACTATGTTCTTTTTATAACTTGGATATAAGCCCCTATTATATATATATGTACCCCTCAAATATGTGTTAAGTGTTGGTCACTTTTTTATTTTTATTTTTTTTAAAATATCATTTGGAATTTTATTCAATTAATCAAAAAATAAAGCTTAAGCAACAAACGGGCAAAACAATAAAGTTGGGCTAACCCAATCAGCCCAATAATCCAACAAAGAAAGGAGCTTACTCTTGAAGCAATTAATGCGACACAACTCCTGTGATCCAACAACTAGATAGTAACCCCTCAATAATTTATCTTTTTTTTTTTTCCAATTACTAGAAACCATCCGACTTCCATTTCATCTCTCTTCTCTATATGCTTCTTGTCCCCCAACTTGCCAAACTAAGAAAAAACCCAGACCAAAAACATTATCCCCTATGATCCATTTCCACTTATTCTCTAACATACTCAGGAAACCCATTTCTCATCAAGCATCGATCCCCTTTCTTTAGACCTATTGCAGCCAGCAAATGAGCAACCCAATTCGTTAATTTTTGCCCATGTTTAAATTGACAGGTTTGAAATCTTTTACCCAGCCCTTGCCCATCTCTAATATAAGCACAAATTTTTTATTTATCACCCCTCCTTTGTGTATTTTTTTTACAATAGATAGGGCATCTCCTTCAATTTCGACTGTCGTAAACCCCAGATCCAGGCCCAGTTGAACGCATGCAATAGCCTCGACTGCGAACACCAAGGGTACATTATCATTTAACTCAACCCTAAAACTCAATACCCGCCCCATAGAATCTCTAATTGCAATCACTGAGCAAGATTTGCTTTCATGTTTTCTGTATGCTGCATCAAAGTTTATTTTCACAAATGGGTTCTCTGTTGGCTGCCACTTTTTCAACTCCATTCTTTGAACATGTATGGAATTATTCAACCATCTAGTTTTTGAACATAATTCCTAATAAAATTCGTTATGGCTAAACTTGTTTTCCTTTGCCCCTCATGACCAATTTGTTTCTTTCAGTCCATATTACCCATAAAGCACAGACAAAAAGACAACATTGAATGGTAGAATTTTTCTAAAAAAAACCTGGTAACCCAGTACATAAGCTCTATGTATAATACTGAATTTGGCCAATTCCAATTCAATTGATGCCACATCTCCTTTGTCACAAGACAATCACGCAGAACATGTACTCTGGATTCAACCTTTCCTATGCATCTCGGGCATATTATTGTATTTCTTGATCTTTTATACTGTAGATTAAATAGCGTAGGAAATTATTTTTTTTAAAAACACCAAATTGTAATATTCAGTTTTTAGGGTAGATTCAAGCCCCATAATTTCTTGTAAAAATTTGTATGCTCAGTTTGGTTGTATAAATGAGTAAGCTCAATAAACTATTGTAAAAGAGACTTATAGGCACCGCGAACTGAGAATTCCCTCGATGCCTCCTCTCTCTCTACACTTAGTAGTCTTCATGCGAGAACCTTGACAAAGAGATGCTCAGAATTCTTTTAGCATCACTTTCATAGAAGGTATACATTATGAACTCCACTTTCCATTTCCTTATGACATTGTCAACTAGATCTGCCACAATAAAAGTTTCAGAACAACTCTCACCATTTTGAATTCTGTAATCCACAGCTCCTGGTAACCATGCAGCCTCCCTTACTAGAATTTTAGTGTAATAGCCCGATTTAGGGCCTAGTCAGAATAGTGGTCTTAGGACCACAAATTCAGAGTTGAATAAATTATTTTATTATTATTTTAGAGTCATTGCATGTTTATATAAGTGTATAAAAATTTTGGTGAGTTAATTTTGACGTTTGCGAGTCTAATTGCGAGAAAGGACTAAATCGCATAAAATGCAAAACTCCTAAATTGATAGTTGAAAGTATCAAATAGCTAGAGAATAAAAATTGAAGGTCTTTAAAGGGAAATTAGACCCTATTGTGATAGCTTGGCCGGCCATGGGAGGTAAAAATGTTGAAAAGTCAACATTAGGTAAGTTGATGACATAATGTATGATATAATAATGCCCTAAGCCTAGCTATCATCTTTTTTCTTTCACTCTTTCTTCTTTACCATCGATTTTTTAGTCGTTGTTAGGGGTTTGAGCTTCAAAAATTTCAGCAACTCATTCCTTTTACAAGTAAGTGATTTTTATGGCTTTTCTTGAATATTTTTGTACTTTTGAGACCCTTGGAGCAATAGCTTTCAAATGAGGGTACTATTTTGCAAAATGAATAAGAGTTTAGGGTTTTTACATGAAAGGATTTGTAATTTTGCTGAGTTTTTGTGAAAGAAAATGAGTCTTGGGTGTCTTATAACCAATTTTTGTGAAAGGTGTTAGCATGAAAACACCTAAAAGGACCATTTTGTACAAGTTGTAAAATAGATGTTAAATATGTGAAATAGTGAGAATTTGGAGTTGCTATAAGAGTAAAAAGGGTTTGGCTAGGCTTAAGATGTGAAGCAATTCGACAAAAATCGATTTTCGGACTTAGGGGTAAAATGGTCATTCTGCAAAAGTCTAGGGGCAAATTGGTAATCTTGCCCAATTATGAATTGTAGAGTGCCTAGATTGATAAAGTGACTAAATAAATGCATTTTTCTATTATAGATCAAGAAATACCAAATCCGAACCTAGACCGGGGGAAAGCCAAGCAAATCGACTAAATCGACTCGTTGCCATATTTTGTAATCCGATGTAAGTTGTATGTAAATAATACAACTACAATGTTAATATATGTGTTGAATTGTACTTGAGATTAATATAGCATGAATTGCTTGATTGTGGAATTGAGAAAGCATGATGGTAATAGAGATAGTAGAGTTCCAGTTTGAACCTAGGAAATAAATTAGAGATTCATGCCATAACATATGGGTTATTGTGAGCTAGTGTAAGACATGTCTGGGACATGCATCAGCCACATTATGAGAGCCAGTGTAAGACCATGTCTGGCACATGGCATCGGCATTGAGACAGGTGCTAGTGTAAGAATGTCTGGGACATGCATCAGCCTCGAGACGTAAGCTAGTGTAAGACAGGTTTGGGACATGCATCGGCTACGAGATCTGTCAATGTAAGACCATGTCTGGGACTTGGTATCGGCACAGATATACTGGAACTTGTGTAAGACTATGTCGGGGACATGAAGTCGATGTCTAACCCCATATTTGAGGCTAAATGAATATCCGATAATGTTCAATATAGTTCAATGGTGAAAGTATGATTTAAAGTTAACTAGAAAAGTATAACCGTGTTGTGAGTGGTACAGGTACCCATATGGTATGTATGAAATGTGAGTTCAATATATGCTATATGAGGTGTAATGAATATTGATGAGTAAGTTTTGCTTATGCCACTTGTGTATTATGATACTTTTTGATGAATGGTAAAGATATGTTGTATATTTATTTATGTGCAACTTACTAAGCTTTATGCTTACTCCCTCTTTTTT
The DNA here is from genome assembly GCF_007990345.1 of Gossypium hirsutum. Lineage (NCBI taxonomy): Eukaryota > Viridiplantae > Streptophyta > Magnoliopsida > Malvales > Malvaceae > Gossypium > Gossypium hirsutum. The sequence goes on along the minus strand of NC_053429.1, from coordinate 36,785,314 downwards.
CCATTTTCTTATAGTGCTGCCTATCTAACTTAAGGATCAACGAAAGTCAAAGATATCGATCGCACTATCAATCGAAGCTTTTGGTATAGTTTGATTTATATTTTTAAATATGGCTTGTATAGGGCTTAGACTTTGCTATTTTTGTGTCATTGAAAACTGGCCAAATGTGTTGTCTTGGGTTAGGAACCCTTCATTTCGTATTAAGCCTTGAATAATGGCTAATATTCATTTTGATTTATATGTAAAGATGTTATTTTCATAGATAAGTAAAATGCACAAATGGAATGTTGTTTATAGTGGCTGATTTGGTTGCTCGGGATAGTCTTATCTTGATTGTGGTTGCTACTATGTAGGTTGTGTAAGTAAGGGTGGCAAATAGACTTATATTGTCCACACGGTTTGCCTTATGGGTGTGTGGTCCGGTCATGTTCCCTTGTACATAAAAATTTCAAGTCAATATGCATGACAGTAAACACACTGGCAGAGACACGATCGTGTATCTCAGCTATGTAATAGACACGGCCTAGCACACGAGTGTGTGCATTGGTTGTGTGATATTTTGGGGATGCTAACGTCAGAAACAGAATGTCCATTTTTTTGCACACGGGTTAGGACACAGGCGTGTCATGGCCGTGTGAAGGACACAAGCCAGGCACACGGGCGTGTGCCAGGCCATGTGAAAACCCCTTTAGGTGTGCTTTTAGAATTAATTCCATACAAGTGGAGGACACGGGTGTGTCCTTATATTACCTAGGCCGTGTGAGCCACACAGGCCATCAACACGACCATGTTGAAATGGCCACACGGGCATGTGCCCTATTTCAAAGTCAAATTTTTTATAGAGGGTTTGAATACCCGAGTTGATCCCGAATAGTTTTCAATGGTCGATTTGGGGCTCGTAGGCACATAATAAAAAGTTTTATGTTGAAATTGAAAAGTTTTAATTTGGATCAAGTCTGGTGACTTGGGAAACGTTTGTGTGCATAAGATCAAGTTAAGTAATGCCTCGTATTTCGCTCTAGCATGGGTTACGGGTATAGGGTGTTACATTTAGTGGTATAAGAGCTATAGTTTAGTCGGTTCTATGACTAACCTAGCAAGAGAACGAGTCTAGCTATACATGCCATAACTGTATATTGATAGTGTGACGACTTCTGACGATTATAAATTGTATTTCTATATAGTAAATGGATCCTGATAGAGCCACGGCGGATGACGTAAAGAGTAACGCCCCAGCTCCCGTCGAGGGGACTATGCTAGTTGAGAGCAAGCCCGTGACTATGGGCCAAGGTGAAAGGGCTAGAGAAACCTATCTTCGAATGGTGGACACTTGGTACTCAGATTCGCTGTGAATCCGAGCACTCCACCTCCCTCACCTTCTCTGATTCTTTAGTATGCCCCGGTAGATCCGCAAGGCACGAACTTGATTAGGAGGGAGAAGCCTCTGGTAGACAAGATTAGAAAGTAAGGGGCTGAGGAGTTCCGGGCTAACTTAGATGACGACTCGGAGAAAGCAAAGTTTTGGTTAAAGAATACTGTCAAGGTGTTTGATGAATTGTCGTGCATGCCTGAAGAGTGCGTAAAGTGTGCAGTGTCACTCCTACGAGATTCGGCTTATCAGTGGTGGAATACTCTCGTGTCCGTTGTACCGAGAGAGAGGATCATTTGGTAATTCTTCCAGGAAGAATTTCAAAAAAGGTATATTAGCCAGAGATTTATAAACCAAAAAAGGAAGGAATTTTTAGAGTTAAAGTAAGGTAGTAGAACAGTGATGGAGTATGAACGAGAGTTTGTGAAACTTAGCAAATACGCGCCGGAGTGCGTGTCCTCAGAAGCCGCCATGTGTAACAGGTTCGAGGATGGTCTTAATGAAGATATCTGAGTATTTGTTGGCATCTTAGAACTAAGAGAATTTGTAGTGCTCTTTGAGAGAGCAGGCAAGGTAGAAGAGCTAGTGAAAGAGAGGAGGAAAGCGGCTATTGAGTCGCGAGATTCAAAGAAGAGACAGATGGGGAAGTCACATTAGTCTTCATTTAAGAGACCGAAGGAATTTGCTACTCGATCGAATACTTCAGTGGGGTTTTCGAATAGAAACAAGAACCGACAGAACACAACTTCTAGAGCCCAGACCACTTCTGTCGCGAGCGTCGGTAGTGCTTGGCCGAATAGGCCAAAATGTTCGCAATGTGGTAGGCGCCACTGCAGCAATTGTTGGGGGAATGAAAGGGGCTGTTTTAAGTGTGGATCATTAGAACATTTCATCCAAGACTGTCCTAAAATGGAAGAGAGAGAGAAAAAACAAGAAGCGAAGGCATGTAGTGCTCCTTCGAGGGGTAGGCCACAAAAGAGCTCTGAAAGTGGGACTACTAGCAGGGGTGCGCCCAGAGATGCTGCAGTGAGGTTCGAGGGCAGATCGCCTGCAAGGACTTACGCTATTCGTGCCTGTGAAGTGGCAGAAGCTCCCGATGTGATCACGAGTACTTTTTCTATTGATTGAATATTTGTTGTTGCTTTAATTGATCCGGGGTCTACCCACTTTTACATTTGTATAGAATTGATACCTCATATGAACATGATAGTAGAGTCCACTGAGTTTGTAATAAAAGTGTCTAACCCTTTAGGCAGACATGTGCTAGTGGACCAAGTATGTAGAAATTGTCCTTTGACAATTAGAGGTCATTGTTTTCAGGCTAACTTGATGTTATTGTCGTTTAATGAATTTCATATAATCCTTGGGATAGATTGGTTGACTTTTCATAGTTTTGTAGTGGACTATGGGAGAAAAGTTATTGAGTTGAAATGTGAAGACGGAAATGTTCTTCGGGTTGGGCCAGATGAATCAGATAATTTGCCTGTAATAGTATCGTCTTCGACTGTTGAGGAATATTTGAGGAAATGATCACTTTTGTGCTAAATACTCAAGTGTCTGAGTTGAAGACAGAATCGATACCAGTGGTTTGTGAGTTTACAGACATATTTCCAGAGGAATTACTATGATTACCTCCAGTGAGGAAAGTAGAGTTTGGAATCGAGTTGATACTGGGCACGGCACCCATCTCAATTGCTCCGTATAGGATGGCTCCTACGGAGTTAAAGGAGTTGAAAGCTCAACTACAAGAGTTAACTAACAAGGGCTTTGCGAGATCGAGCTTTTCCCCGTGGGTGCTCCAGTGCTCTTTGTGAAAAAGAAAGATAGGTCGATAAGGTTATGCATCGACTATAGTTAGGTTAATAAGGTAACAGTGAAGAACAAGTATCCTTTGCCAAGGATCGATGACCTGTTTGATCAGTTAAAGGGAGCCAGTGTATTTTCCAAGATTGACTTGAGGTCAGGATACTACTAGTTAAGAGTGAAAGAGAAAGATGTACCGAAGATTGCGTTTCGGACAAGATACGGGCATTATGAGTTCCTCTTCATGCCCTTTGGTTTGACTAATGCCCGGCGGTGTTTATGGATTTGATGAACCCATTTTTCGGCCGTATTTGGATAAGTTCACAGTGGTACTGATTTACTTGCATGATAAGAGTGAACATGCGAAGCATTTGAGGACTATATTACAGACCCTGAGAGACAAAAAAATGTACGCCAAGTTCAGTAAGAGCAAATTCTAGCTTAGGGAGGTTGGATTTTTAGGACACATTGTGTCGGGTGACGGGATTAGAGTTGACCCAAGCAAAATTTCGGCTATTGTTGAATGGAAATCACCGAAGAATGTGACGGAAGTCCGAAGCTTATTGGGTTTGGTCAGATACTATAGAAGGTTTGTTCAAGGGTTTTCTATGATCACTACACCAATAATGAGGCTACTACAGAAGGATGTCAAATTCGAGTGGTCAGAAAGTGCCAACAAAGTTTGAGAAATCAAAGATTTTGTTGACTGAAGCCCCACTGCTAGTGCAACCAGAGTCGGGTAAGGAATTTGTGATATATAGTGATGCCTCCTTAAATAGGTTGGGGTGTGTACTTATGCAAAAAGGAAAATTTATAGCCTATGCTTCAAGATAGCTAAAGCCACATGAGAAAAATTACCCAACACACGATCTAGAGTTGGCTGCCATCGTGTTTGCATTGAAGATTTGGAGACACCATTTGTATGGTGAGAAATGCCGAATATTTACCGATAAAAAAAGTCTCAAATATTTGATGACTCAAAAGAGTTGAATCTATGGCAACAAAGGTGGCTAGAGCTGATAAAGGATTACGAGTTGGTAATTGACTATCACCCGGGCAAGGCGAATGTGGTCGCCGATGCCTTGAGTAGAAAATCATTATTTGTGTTGAGAGCAATGGATGCCCAAATGGCTTTATTAGATGATGGTTCGATCCTAGCAGAGTTGAGAGCTAAACCGACATTACTACAAGAGATTTGTGAGGCTCAGAAAGATGATAAGGAGTTGCAAGCTAAGAAGACTCAGTATGAGACGGAAAATGAATCTAAGTTTTGTATTGGTGTTGATGGATGTTTAATGTTCAAAAATAGAGTTTATGTACCCAAAGGCAATGAGCTTATTTAGAAGATTCTGTGAGAGGCACATAATGGTTGTTTGTTTGTCCACCCAGGCAGTGTAAAAATGTATAACAACCTGAAGAAAATGTATTGGTGGTCGGGGATGAAAAGAGATATTTCAGAGTTTGTTTCCAAGTGTCTTGTGTGTCAACAAGTGAAGGCTGAACACCAAGTACCTTCAGGTCTACTTCTTCCTATAACGGTTCTAGAGTGGAAGTGGGATTAGATTAACATGGATTTTGTGACGGGCTTTTTGGTAACCCGGAAGAAAAAGGATGTTGTTTGGGTTATTGTGGATAGATGAACAAAGTCAGTACATTTTATACCAGTGTGTCCTGACTACTCCCTTGAAATATTGGCTAACTTGTATGTTTCTGAGATTGTGAGGCTACATGGAGTGCCTTTGTCGATTATTTTGGATAGAGACCCGATATTTACCTCAAGGTTTTGGAAAAAGTTACAAGAGGTATTGGGGACAAAGTTGAGTTTTAGCACGGCATTCTATCCGCAAGCCGACGGTCAGTCAGAGAAAGTGATTTAGATTTTAGAGGACATGTTACGGTGTTGCATTCTCGAGTTTCAGGGAACTTGGGAAAGATACTTACCATTGATTGAATTCGCCTACAACAACAGTTATCAGAAAAGTATGAAAATGGCACATTATGAGGCTTTATATGGGTGAAAGGGTCGAACTCTCTTATATTGGACGGAACTCAGAGAGAGTTGGATTCACAGAGTCAATTTAATCAAAGAGACTGAATAGAAAGTTAAAGTGATTCGTGACTGCTTGAAGGCCACTTCGGATAGACAGAAATCCTATGCAGATTTAAAACATAAAGAGATTAAATTTCAAGTGGGTGATCAAGTGTTTTTGAAAGTATCCCCGTGGAGGAAAGTCATCAGATTTGGTAGAAGAGGCAAGTTGAGTCATCACTTCATAAGACCTTATGAGGTTATGGAGAGAGTAAGACTGGTTCCCTATCTTTTGGCTTTGCCACCAGAATTGGAAAAGATTCACAAAGTGTGTCATGTATCTGTGCTATATTGGTATAGATCAGACCCTTCGTATGTGGTTGCCCCAACCGAGACTGAAATTTATCCGGACATGACTTATGGCAAATAGCCGATCTAGATTTTAGCTCGGGAACTCAAACAATTGAGGAATAAGAGTATTGCACTCGTGAAAGTTTTGTGGCATAGACATGGATTCGAAGAAGCCACATAGGAACCTGAGGAGACTATAAGAGATCAATACCCAAACTTATTCGCTGGTAAGATTTTTGGGGACAAAAATCCCTAAGGGGGAAGAAATGTAACAGCCCGATTTAAGGACTAGTAAGAGTAATGGTTTCGGGACCACAAATCTAGAGTTGAATAAATTATTTTATTATTATTTTGGAGTCACTGCATGTTTATATAAGTGTATAAAAAATTTGGTGATTTAATTTTGACGTTTGTGAGTCCAACTGCGAGAAAGGACTAAATCGCAAAAAATACAAAAGTCCTAAATTGATAGCTAAAAGTGTCAAATAGCTAGAGAATAAAAAATGAAGGTCTTTAAAGGGCAATTAGACCCTATTGTGATAGCTTGGCCGGCCACGGGAGGTAAAAATGTTGAAAAGTTAACATTAGGTAAGTTGATGACATAATGTATGATATAATAATGCCCTAAGCCTAACTATCATCTTTTTTTCTTTCATTCTTTCTTCTTTACCACTGATTTTCAGCCATTGTTAGGGGTTTGAGCTTCAAAAATATCAGCAACTCATTCCTCTTGGAAGAAAGTGATTTTTATGGCTTTTCTTGAATATTTTTGTACTTTTGAGACCCTTGGAGCATAAGCTTTCAAATGAGTGTACAATTTTTCAAAATGAATAAGATTTTAGGGTTTTTCCATGAAAGGATTTGTAATGTTGCTGAGTTTTTTGTGGAAGAAAATGAGTCTTAGGTGTCTTATAACCAACTTTTGTGAAAGGTGTTAGCATGAAAACACCTAAAAGGACCATTTTGCACAAGTTGTAAAATAGATATTAAATATGTGAAATAGTGAGAATTTGGAGTTGCTATAAGAGAAAAAAGGGTTTTGCTAGGCTTAAGATGTGAAGAAATTCGATGAAAATTGATTTTCGGACTTAGGGGTAAAATGATCATTTTGTAAAAGTCTAGGGGCAAATTGGTCATCTTGCCCAATTTTGAATTGTAGAGTACCTAGATTGATAAAGTGACTAAATAATCGCATTTTACTATTATAGATCAAGAAATACCGAATCCAAACTTAGACCGGGGGAAAGCCAAGCAAATCGACTAAATCGACTAGTCTCCACATTTTGTAATCTGTGGTAAGTTGTATGTAAATAATACAACTACAATTTTAATGTATGTGTTGAATTGTACTTGAGATTAATATACCATGAATTGCTTGATTGTGGAATTGAGAAAGTATGATGGTTATAGGGATAGTAGAGTTCCCGTTGAACCTAGGAAATAGATCAGAGATTCATGCCATAACATGAGTTATTGTGAGCTAGTGTAAGACATGTCTGGGACATGCATCGGCCACATTATGAGAGCCAGTGTAAGACCATGTCTGGGACATGGCATTGACATTGAGACGAGTGCTAGTGTAAGACATGTCTAGGACATGCATTGGCTACGAGATGTGTCAGTGTAAGACCGTATCTGGGACATGGCATCGGCATAAATATACTAGAACTTGTGTAAGACCATGTCGTGGACATGGCGTCGATGTCTGACCCTATATTTGAGGCTAAATGAGTATATGATAATGTTCCATATGGTTCAAAGGTGAAAGTATGATTTAAAGTTAACTAGGAAAGTATAACCTTGTTGTGAGTGGTACAGGTACCTATATGGTATGTACGAAATGTGAGCTTAATATATGCTATATGAGGTGTAATGAATATTGATGAGTAAGTTTTGTGTGTTATGATACTTGTTGATGAATGGTAAAGATATGTTGTATATTTATTTATGTGCAACTTACTAAGTTTTATGCTTACTCCTTCTCTTTTTCCATTTTCTTATAGTGCCGTCTATCTCGCTCGAGGATCAGCAGAAGTCAGAGTTATCGATCACACTATGAATCGAAGCTTTCGGTATAGTTTGATTTATATTTTTGAATATGGCATGTATAGGGCTTAGACTTTGCTATTTTTGTGTCATTGAAAACTGGCCAAATGTGTTGCTTGGGTTGGGAACCCTTCATTTTGTATTAAGCCTTGAATGATGGCTAATATTCATTTTGATTTATATGTAAAGATGTTATTTTCATAGATGAGTAAAATGTACAAATTGAATGTTGTTTATAGTGGCTGATTTGGTTGCTCGGGATAGTCTTATCTTGATTGTGGTTGCTACTATGCAGGTTGTGTAGTAAGGGTGGCAAATAGGCTTGGTAAATAGCCTTATATTGTCCACACGGTATGCCCTATGGGCGTGTGGTCCGACCGTGTGTCCCCTGCACGTAAAAATTTCAAGTCAGAATGCATGATAGTAAACATAAGGGTAAAGACACGATCGTGTGTCTCAGCCATGTGATAGACACGGCTTAGCACACGGGCGTGTGCATTGGCCGTGTGATATTTTAGGGATGCTGGCATTAGAAACAAAATGTCCACGTTTTTGTACACGGGATAGGACACGGGCGTGTCATGGCCGTGTGAAAACCCCTTTAGGTGTGCTTTTAGAATTAATTCCACACAGGTGGAGGACACGGGCGTGTCCCTATATTACCTAGGCCGTGTGACCCACATGGGCCATCAACACGACCATGTTGAAATGGCCACACGGGCGTGTTGCCCCTCTACATGGGCGTGTGCCATATTTTAAAGTCAAATTTGTTATAGAGGGTTTAAGGTCCTAGGTTGATCCCGAATAGTTTTCAATGGTTGATTTGGGGCTTGTAGGCCCATGATAAGAAGTTTTATGTAGAAATTGAAAATTTTCTAATTTTGATCAAGTCTCGGTGACTTGGGAAACATTTGTGTGCATGAGATCGAGTTAAGTAATGCCTCGTATTCCGTTCCAGCGTGGGTTACGGGTATGGGATGTTACATTTTGTTCCAGTCCCAACCCGTCAGCATAACCTGTCTTGGCGGAGTCATTTAGTAGCCCAAACACTCTTTCAGGTATAAGAAGGTATATTTCCTAACCTTGTACTTAAAAAGTCTGTGTGTGTGTAATATTTCGTTTTCAGTGTAGAGCAAGCAAAGAATACGAAAAATTAATAACCTCGAACCTTGTTTAGCAAGTAAAGATAAATTAAATTTGGCTAAACTTTGAAATTCCAAACCCCCATTTTCCTTTTAATTCACATAACTTCCTCCATTCACATCAATGAATCCCCCTCCTACCATGACTTTTTTTGCCGCCAAAAGTACTTTTCATTTCATGATAAAGCAATTTTGATAGTTAAAAACAGGCCATTAAATATGTCAGAATTGTTTGTAGGGCAAATTTTATAAAAAGGTCTTTACCTCCGTGCAATAAGTATATTGTGCTCCAACTGTCAATTTTTCTTTTCATACGGTCTTTTAACAATTGGAATGCCATTTTCTTTCCTGGACCAATCATGTTAGGTAAGCCGAGGTATTTTTCAAGGTTTGTAGAACTTCAAACATTTAAAGTTTGCAAAATTAATTCCCTCACTTGTTAAGAAGTATTCAAGCTATAAAACACAATGGACTTTTCATAGTTCATGCATTGTCCTGAAACTTTCTCATACTCCTTAAGGATATCCTTTAGGATTTGTACCCCCTTGTTGAAGCCTTACCAAATAAGATGCAATCATCGACAAACATCAAATGGGATATCTGTGGACCTCTTTGATTTACTCTAGCCCCCTCCACCAAACCTTCTTGCCTAGCTAATCTCATTAATGTCGAACGACCCTCACTATACACTAGAAATAATTATGGGCTTAACAGATCCCCTTGCCTTATGCCTCTAGTGGGACAAAACACCTCACCCTCTTTCCTCTAGTGGGACAAAACACCTCACCCTCTTTCCCATTAACCATGGTTGAGTATGAGACTGAGCTTATACAATGAATAATAAACTCCATCCACAAACTTGCAAAACCCATCTTCAACATCATTTGACGTATAAAAAACCATTCTACTTGATCGTAAGCTTTATTTATATCCAGTTTTAATGCCAAAAAGCCTTTTCTTCCTGTTCTTTTTTGTTTAAATGCAAGAACTTCATAAGCAAGAAGAACATTATCAGTAATCAACCGACCTAGAACAAAAGCACTTTGAGCCTCATCAATAAAACAATCTAAAACTTGTTGGAAACAATTAGCAACAGGTTTAGAAATAATTTTATAAAGTATCATACAAAGGCTTATAGGCCTAAAATTTGTCAAGTTCACAAGCTAAGCGATTTTCGATAAGGGTACAATATTTGGAACATTGAGAGATTCTAGTGACATACCTTCATTCAATATTTCAAGGAAATATATGCTTACATCCTGACCAATAATGTGCCAGAAATTCTAGAAAAAAATTCGCCAAGAAACCATCACTTCCAGTCGCTTTTGTTCGGCCCATCCCTTTTAAAGAAGCAAACACCTTCTCAGCCATTTACATAGCCATCAACATTTGGTTCATGCTCTCATTTTTTCGTCGCTCCACCCCAGCCAAAATATGCTCCATATTTCTCACCCCTTTTGTAGAAAAAATATCCTTAAAATAATTCTGGGTAATTTCCTCAATTTCGCCCTCATTAGTGGTTACATTTCCCACCTCATTTTCCAGGCCTCTAATCAAGTTCATGTCTCTTTTTGGGATGAAAATTTATGGAAAATGCGGTGTTTCTATCCCTCATCCTCAACAATTTATGGTAAAAATCTATAAAAAAATTGTAAATAAACAGCTCTTGATACTAAGTGCCCTCTGGCCACTTAAGCTAAAGCTAGAAAATGATGGGAAGAGTCTAATGAGATAGCTCATTACTATATACTAGCAAGTGTGACCAACACTTTGTATAAGCAAATGGAGAGTTGTAAGACTACAAAAGCGATTCTAGATAAGCTAGAAGACCTTTCAGAGGCCAAGCCGCCTTCGCTCGATAGTTTCCTATACCTAGCTTAATGGATGCCCAAAAAATGCTCGACACTTTGGTAAAATACCATATGATCACTCTTATTGGCTACTTTGCTAAGGTCGTGGACAATGAGGCCAATTTGGACAAAAACACCCAAAAAGAGATAGTGTTTAAAAGCTTGTCCAAGAATTTTGTTGGTTTTCGGGCTAGATATAACCTTGACAGCAAAAACCTGACGCTTACACAATTCATGAAGAAGTTATAATCCTATGAGTTAATGTTGAATGAAGGTCAATCGGTTCAAAAGTAAAAGCAAATATAATTGTCCATTATTCCTCAAAAGGAAAGGGAAAGTGCTCTAAGAAAGGCAAGGCTAAGGTCTCTAGACCACCACAAGTGGAAAGGAAAAGAACTTGAAAGGCAAAAGACTTATCTAAGTCTAAATGCTTCTTTTGCAATAAGAAAGGGCATTTCAAGGAAAATTGTAAAGAATGGAAAGAATACCTAGCTACCAAAGGCAAAGGTATGAAACTCTTGATGACAAAATCTTGTTTAGTAGAAGACTCAATATACCATTGGGTCATTGATTCGAGAGCCATTAATCATGTTTACATTTCTCCACAGGGGTTCAAGGAGACGAAAGATCTTAGAGATAAGAGTTTATCATAGAGGACTGAGAAAGAGACAAGTGTGGCAGCTGAAGTAGTGGGATATGTACATTTTTATTTTGATAATTTTAGGAAGATTATTTTAAAAAATATTTTCTATAACTTAATTTTCGTTGCATGTTTATATAAGGATGGCTTGACCATGGCTTGACCATAATCTCTTCAGCAGACACATATTCTCGGGCATATTTGCTTAAACGTACGAATTATCTTTCATACTTAGTAACGGTCATCCGGCCTTATTTCAATTCTAGAAACTTTTTATATTTCTGATCAAGGAATCTCCGGCTTATGTACTTTTTTCAGAACTCGGTCTGAAAGAATTCCAAGGTAACCCATTCCTTAGGCACCACCAATGTCAACGTTTCCCACCAGTGATATGCATTATCTCTAAGTAAGGATACTACGCATTTGATACATTCATCTAGAGTATAGCACAATTCATTGAATACTCGTATAGTGTTCTCAAGCCAGAACTTAGCTTTTTCAGCATCATCATCAATTGTTGCCCAAAACTCTTCAGCTCCGTGTTTACGAATCTTATCAATAGGTGCCTTACTCAATCGAATTAGATCTATTACTTGTGGCACAACCGGGACTTGTTGAGGAACAGGTGGGGGTAGAGGTGGTTGAGCAGCCGAATTCATTTGAAGGAATTCTGTAAACCACTCGTTCATTATCTGGAAGAAGGCTTGCTTAGCCTCTCCTCCCTGACTACTAGAAATAGGCCCAGAATCAGCCGGCGCTACCTCTTGAGCGGGTGCGGGTGCATTGCTTTCAACATCATCAGTTATTGCTCGTTTGGGATCCATTTGCTATATGAAAACACATTTTAACTGTCAGGAATCATCACACTATCGCAATTTATATATATGGCATGTATAGCTAGACTCTCACGCGCTACGTTTGTCCTAGAATCGACTAAACTGTAGCTCTGATACCCATAAAATGTAACACCCTAACCCGTATCCGTCGTCGGACTAGGGTTAAGAGGCATTACCAGACAATTGGAACATTTTGAATTCATTTCACAATCAAAAAGTCATACCAACTCATTCATTCACATAACATCATTATACCTTTTCCATAACAAATTCACATTTCTAACTTACCAAATCAACCATTTCTCGCAAGACCCTTTTATACACATCAAAATATAGCATATAGATAATATTGCATCATATAGATTATAACCATACTTCATTCTTGTACACAACGAAAACCAAGCCATATCACATGGCTAGATATTCACATCACAAAACATACCAAAATAACTCTAGCCTATACATGCCATATACCATATATATAACTCTCAAAATGGTACCAAAATAGATGTCCGATAGTGTGAATGAGTCACTGATGATACCTAGATCCGAGATAGCTTTATAACACTGTAATATAGAGAACATTTCACACAGTAAGCTTTAAAGCTTAGTAAGTTTATGATATTACACATTTAACTCATCAATTAAAATATAATTCAATCAATTAACTAACACTTAATACAACTCATCACGTTACTCATTTCATCATTCATTTAGAAAATCTTTCATCTATTTCATACTTTATATCATCAACCACATAGGTTCCTTACATACCTGTACCATCACATTCTTATGTATCACATTTGTCACTTCAATGCTCGATGCACTAATTCCTTTGATCATCCTTAAACGTTCAATAAACTCGTACACTTAGTGCCAATTAAGTAGCTGAAGCTATAATAGTATCGTACACCTAGTGCCATTACAATAAACCAAATTAATATCGGTATCTCACATATAGTACCATTTATTCAGCCAACGCTGTTTTAATCTCGCACACTTAGTGCCATTTTAGTAGCCGTAGTTATTTCTTTTTTTGCACACTTAGTGCCTCATATATTCGATCCACAATTCACATACTCAAACTTCACAATCACATTTCTATTCATTTCAACTCATATAAACATTGTTTAAACAATATGTATTATACACGAACTTACCTTGAAATTAAGAGCGACGATATTAGTCGATTAATCGAGCACTTTGTTTTTGCTTCGATCTAGGTCCAAATTTCTCCTTTCTTGATCTATATAAATTCAAATTCACTTATTCAATCTCACATTCATTCAATTAAATTCATAATCACATAATTTGGCCTTTTTGCACATTATCCCCTAATTTCCACATTTTTGACATTTTAGTCTTATTTTGTAAATACACAAAATTTACATAATCCCATTAAACACAAGCTTGGCTGAATATCGATTAAGTCCCTAGCAGTCCATATATTTAATTTATTTTACATTTCAACCCCTCAATTTCTCATTTTCACAAATTAGTCCATAATAAGCAATTTCATCGAAAATCACAATACAAAACATTTTTATCTATCACCAAGCTTTCATATTTCACCATTTAACATCACAAAATTCATGAATTAATCAATGGCATCTCATCAAATCATCTATAATTTCATGAATTTAAGCATGGGCTAGCTAGAACACTTAACAACGGTCACAAATACGTAGAAATCATCAAAAACTGAGCTCAAATTGTACCTTAATCAATCTTTCAAAGTGCTAAACCCTAACTTGATATTTTCTTTCTTTTTCTTTAGTATTTTTAGCAAGAATGGTGTAAAAATAACAACCAAAATCCATTTTAGTTTCATTTAATTAACCTTTATCTAATAATTACCAATTTAACCTTTATAATAACCTTTTATATTACTTAAATAAGTGTCCATAAATGTCCACTAACATATATAAAGGCATAATTACCACATAAAGACCTCTCAATTAAAGAGACATAGCAATTAAGCACTTTAACAAATAGAACACATCTTTTGCATTTTACGCGATTAAGTCCTTTTCTTAATTTGGACATCCAAACGATAAAATTATCACATGAAACTTTCACACATACATTATCACATAATGTAAACACCAAAAATAATATTGAAATAATTTTTTGACCTCGAATTTATGGTCCCAAAACCACTATTTCGACTAAGGTCTAAACCGGGCTGTTACACAAGGCACTCCACAATAGAATGGGTGGCAAAGAAAAGAAATCAAACATTGTTAGACATGGTATGTTCGATGTTAAGTTATTTGAAGCTGCCAATCTTTTTTTGGGGATACGTTGTACAAACAACTTTCTTTATTCTGAATGATATGTCAAGTAAGGCATCATCAAAAATCACATACAAATTATGGCATATCAGGAAGTTGATATTAATCATTTTAGGATTTGGGGATGCCCAACCCACGTATTTGATAAAGTTGTGAGAAAGTTAGACTTACGGACAGAAGTGCATGTTTGTAAGATATCCAAAGGGAACAAAGGGTAGTTTGTTTTATAACCCAAAAGAGCAAACTGTTAGAGTCTCAACTCATGCTACTTTCCTTGAAGAAAGTACCATGAATGACTTCAAACCTCAGAGTAAAGAGGTACTTAAGAAGCTTTCGGGAAATATACAAAACCATATGGAAATGGTTTCAGAACCAACTCTTAATAGTAGATTTGGAAATGATCAGCAGCATAAGGAGTGTTATCGTAGTGAAAGCGTCTCTTGTAGGTCTAAGTTCTTCTAATCTAGCGAAAGTTTTTTAACACTAACTCTGCTGAAAAGGAAAATGATGACCCACTCACATATGATGAAGCAATGCAAAGTGCTGATTCCAACATTTGGGAAATAACTATAGAAACTAATATGGACTTTATGTATTCCAGCTCGGTGTGGGAACATGTAGACTTGCCAGAAGGGATAAAACCCATAGGGTGTAAATGTAGATAAAAAAGTGGAAACATATAAGGCCAAACTTGTAGCAAAAGGTTATACTCAGATAGAAGGCATCGATTATGAAGAAACTTTCTCTCTAGTTTCCATTCTCAAGTCAATCCGTATATTACTATCCATTACGACGACTCTCAATAACAGGATTTGGCAATTGGATGTTAAGACAATGTTTTTGAATGACTATCTTGAAGAGAGTATCTACATGACACAACCGACCAGATATATAGCTAAAGGAAACGAGCATAAAGTCTGTAGACAACTTAGATCCATATATGGACTTAAGCAAGCATCCCGCTCATGGAATCAATGATTTGGCCAAGCAATCAATACTTTTGGATTTGAGAAAAACGTAGATGAACCTTGTGTTAATAAACGCATAGGGGATAGAAAGATGGTCTTTCTCGTTCTATATATTCTATATGTCAATGATATTCTACTTATTGGGAATGATGTAGGGACATTGCCAATGGTTAAACTGTAGTTAACACAATAGTTTAACATGAAAGACTTGAGAGAAGCTAATTTTGTTCTGAGTATTTAAATCCTAAGGGATCGAAAGAACAAAGTGATAGCATTGTCTTGGGCTTTATACATAGACAAGATATTGGAGCTTTATACAATGACCGATTTGAAGAAGGGAAATCAACCCTTTGTATCGAGATTTCATCTCTCTTTATCGGACTGTCCTAAGATAGTTGAAGAAAGAAAGACCATGGGCAAGGTTTTTTATACTTTAATAGTAGGAAGTTTCATGTATGCTATGCCACTATTCACACACCCATATATCTATTTTACAATAGGGTTGGTAAGTTAATATCAGGCGAATCTAGGACCATGGCACTGGTAAGAAATTAAGCATATACTCAAGTATTTACAGAGATCGAGGGATTTTATGGTTGTATATTCCAGAGGAGACTTTACTCTTATCGGATATATAGATTATGACTTCCAAACGTGTCGGGATTCGAGAAAATCAATATCGGCTGTATTTTTGTGTAACACCCCTAACTCGTCTCTAGTGCCAGATTAAGGTTATGGAGTATTACGACACATATCAAAACAAATGATAACATAAAATCATTAATCTATTAATTTAAATAAAAAAATTCAAAAACCATCATCATTCATAGCATATATACAATTACGAGCCTTATATTGAGCTTTTGGAACCTAAAAATCAATTTGGAAACAATTTGGGACTAATTTAAAATAAAGTAGCAAAATGTAGAAATTTGAAATCAAGGGTAATGTAACACCCCTAACCCGTAACCGTCGCCGGAATAGGTTAAGAGGCATTACCAGAATTACAACTCAGATCCGAACGACTATAGAACAAAAATTATCTCAATTCAATAAAATATAAATCATACATATTTAACACAAACTTTAAACAATCATACGAGGTCTAAATCATACATTCAAGACTAATTCGATAACATCAGGAAGTTTCAGAACTTAGAAAAATTTTCAACTTTTAAAAGGTTACACGCCTGTGTGAACAGGCCGTGGTGAAACAAGGCATACATACTGACTTGATCACACGGCCACAAGACACGCCCGTGTACCTTGTTGTGCTTAAGCCTGACTTACAATTGTAAGGTACCCCAAGAGACACACGGCCTTACAACATAGCCGTGTGTCGCACAGGCAGAGACACACGCCCGTGTCTCTT
This sequence comes from Gossypium hirsutum, assembly GCF_007990345.1. Lineage (NCBI taxonomy): Eukaryota > Viridiplantae > Streptophyta > Magnoliopsida > Malvales > Malvaceae > Gossypium > Gossypium hirsutum. Next base: position 36,768,614 of record NC_053429.1, on the reverse strand, counting down.
CTCGCTGGACAAAAATTGTAACACCCCTATAACCCATATCTGTCGCCGGAGTGGGTTATGAAGTGTTACCAATTTAAAACACTACATTTGTACATTCACATTTACATAAGTTCATTAGCAATTATATGCATAGCCAAACACAATCAAAGATCGAAATTTAGACTTATACCGACATTCAAAAGTTTCCATATTCACATGGCTTATATACAACAACATCTCAAAATATCATTCACTTAAGTCTATTCTATACATGCCATACTAGCTCCAAACATAATAGTACCAAAATGATAGATAGTGTGACGAGTTGCTGACGATCCCCTCCCGAGCAGGTGACTGGAGTCAACAATCTATAAAATAGAGAAACGTAACAAACGGAGTAAGCTTTCATAAGCTTAGTAAGTTTTAAGCAATGCAAACAAATAAACTCAATCATACTTTGATCATTCAATTTCTCAAGAGGCCATTTTCTAGGTATATTGCCATTTGGCAGAATATACACAGCACATCATGCACATTTAGCATTCTTATTTCACTTAATCTAAATTCATATAACATAAATAAATCAAATACTTTCACACCTTGACCGAATGTATCATGATAATAGATATAGTTATAACATTTATTCACATATGTATCACATTATACACTTATGATTCAATTCAAATCAAACTCACAAATAAATACATAATACGTACCTGGCCAACTTAACGTATTGAATGTATTCATTTGTCGTTCTAACATGAGGTATCTTAGTCTTAGACTTTTATCAAATCACCGGTATTTAGCCTACTAGGTTTTAATTCGCCTGCTAGGCTCGAAGCTTGATATCATTTCACCGGCATTATAGCCTACTAGGCTCGAAGGCCCGAATAGTATCTCACCGGCATTATAGCCTGCTAGGCTCAAAGGCCCGATTAGTACTGTACGATATTCAAATAAACAAGTTTCATATAACACAATCACACCAAATTAGGTACTAGCATCATTCGAATATATCATCCTACATTTTATTCACTTTTATTTCATTTCATCATTCATACTTATCATTTGATAGTTTACACATAACATCTCACTCATATTCATCTAACACTTATCATTTGATCATAAAAGCATATCACATTTTACTTCCATATTATATTTTCCATTCGGCCATATACATACATTACAAGTAATACTTAATTCTCATAATATGTCATGTCATTATTGAATATTATTTATGTTTAACTACTTAAAACTTACCTCGAATATTTTCGAATAATCTCGGATCGGCTATTCAACTACTTTCTCTTTTCCCCTGTCCAACCTTGGTTCTCTATGCTCTTGAGCTAATTCAAACAAATTTAACTTATTAAAGTCCCATCATGCTAGCTTATGGCCGAATATGACAAGAAATTTAATAGGTCATATAGTTACTTTTAGCTCAAATACATAATGGTCATACACATTTTTAATCACATTAAGCAATTTAATAGAATTAATTTAATATTTCCTCATGTACACCTTTATGACCGAATACACATCTCAAATAAGTAACTTACCTTAACACAACCCACATAGCCAAAGTACATATAACCCTAATGACCGAATATGTATATCACCAAAATTCCTATGGCTTAACCTTTAACCTTCATAGTCGAATATTCATTGTATACCTAGTTCACATACACAAACACAAAACTCATATGGCTTATCATATTTTCATATACATATCTCAACCATATAGCCGAATATATAGTTCATCAAATAGATATTTATTCTCGTTCCCATATCACATATTGATCAACTAGACCATGCATTAGCCTTTGGCACATTCGGTCATTACAGTAATAACCTATTTAACATTCAAGCATTTTATACTAAAATTCCTCCCAAGGCCGAATTCATATATAACCTTTAATGCCCATACAAAGTTTATATTTTAAATAATTTATACACACACCATTAACCTAATATCAATTAACTAAGCACTTTAACAAATTTTCTTTAACTAAACACACATTCGGCAATGACAAAGACAATTTAACAAACCTTAAATCCAACTTATAACAATATATACTCAATATTCAAAGCATTTAACATCACTTCATCAAAATTTTACATCATGGTCGAATGCTCCTTTTTAAACCATTTATCCTCACAAAGCATAAATTTCACCATTAAACTTACAAACCAAGTTATCTAAATAGACCATCTATACATAAGTACCAAGCCTCAAACTTAATTTATAACTATCTAAATCATTTAAAACATCCAACACCAAATTTTCTTTGCATTTCATACTATAGCCGAATGCCCATTCCAAATAATTGAGCCACACATAATTCAAATTACAAAATTTAAACTTATAAACTTACAATCACATGGATTTTAACATTATAGTCCATCAAACTTTCATTCATCAATTTCTATCATCAAATACAAAATTTTTGCATCCTATCATGATTGAATGCACAATTGACCAACATTTAACAAAATTCATGAGTTTAAAGAAGAACCAAGAGAGTAACTCAAAAACATGAAATTTCAACCAAACTACCATGAACTTACCTTGAATTTATCTCCCCCAAATGACCGAATATTTAAGAGCTTCTCTTCTTCTTTTTGTTTTCTTTAGTTTCGGCCAAGTGATGAAATAAAACTAAAGCTTAACTTGTTTTTATCACCTTATTTTATGTTATAAAATAACATATATTATTTTATACCATAATTTAAGTTTATAATTTATTATTATTATTAAGCACATGATGCATTAAACCAACCCCACTACCGTACACTTAAATAAAGTGGTAAAATAGACATGCAAACCCTCTACTTTAGTAATTTACAAAATTAATCACTTGGACATTCATCTACCACATATTCAAAGTTTCTCAAACAAGTCCTTTTTAGCTAATTCCACATTCAAATGAAAAAATTAAGACACGATACTTTCACACATTCACTTCCACATATAATAAACATAGAATATAACATTTAATTATTTTCGTGACTCAGTTTTGTGGTCCCGAAACCACTTCCCGACTAGGGTCAAATTAGGGCTGTCACAAAAATAGGCCATTTGAATAGCCAAATTGTCACCCCAATTTAGGTCAACCTACAAGTAAAGAAACAAGCCTATATGCACAACCAATACAACCAATTTTTATACCAAAACAAACATTATTTATACCATAACATTGTCAACCATTTACATAATCATGAACCTTACCAATACATGCAAAACATAAGGTAAGATCATATCAAAACATTTCTTTCCATACATCATTCAATCTCATACTAAAACATTTCAAAACTTACCAACATAGACCATTTCTTTTAACCAAATAAAACATACCACAATTGCATATTATCAACACATATCATATACTATTATCAAACTATAGTTTCAAACATAAGCTAGTCAAATCACATGGCTAAATATATACATCACAAAACATAATCCCACAACTACTAGTCTATACATGCCATACTTTTAAATATACATTTTCAAAAATAACAAAATGAGACTCGATAGTGTGTTGACGATCCTTGACGATCCCCGAGCTCATAGTAGCTTCGATATCTAAAAACAATGCAAACACACATAAAGTAAGCTTTCAAAAGCTTAGTAAGCTCGTACCAAAAACATCAACAGTATATAAAATATGAAACATCAACACATAAGTACTTATAAATTCTCAAATCATCCATCAAGTCCATGCCAACACCAACCATATGTTTATACCAATTCAATAAACTTTTTATGCATTTTACCATCTACCACATAGATATTATACTTACCTGAACATTCCTGTATTGATTCATTTTCATTCTCACCTCTTGTTCGAATATTTTAAGAGTTTTCGAAGATCACCAATGCTTTAAACATCCGCACACTTAGTGCTTTAAAGATTAGCCGAAGCTTTAACAATTCCGCACACTTAGTGCTATCTCAATTAACTAAAACCATTTTGGTATCGTATACTTAGTGCCTCATATAGCCGAAGCTAATTCAAGTCGCATTCTTAGTGCCAAATACCATTAGTTTATCATCGTATTCATCCAACCAAATATATATACAATCTATGAATAATAAAATAGCAAAATATACTTATAACATCATGTTTTACGTACGAACTTACCTCGTACTCTGAATTGTCGACTCTGATTGTCTGCTCTATAATCTTCGACTTCCCTCGATCTAAGCCTGAATTCCTCTTTTCTTGATTTATATGTATTCAAAATTAACCCTTTTATTCACTAAATCATTCAAACCAATCTATTCACACACAATTAGGGCATTTTGCAAACTAGTCCTCACTTTTTCACATTTCAACACTTTAGTTCCTAATTCACAAAATACACAATTACACAAAATTTGCTTGTACACATGCTTAGCCGAATTTTCCTACCTCTCATACAAGTCCATACATTTCATTTATTTCATATTTTAGTCCCTCAAAATAACATTTTTACAATTTTGCCCAAATTACTTAATTTAATAAAAAATTCAAAGACAACACATGTAAACCCAACATCAAGCTTTCATATTTCAACATATAAAATCAAAAAGCTCATGAATCCATGGCACATTTCAAATTCATCAAAAAAATCAGAAATTGAGGCATGGGTTCGATAATATACAAAGCAACGATTACAAAAACGTAGAAATTATCAAAAACCGAACAAAACTCATACCTTAATCAAGCCAAACCATAGCTGAACCCTAGAAAGCTTTTATCTTTTATTTTTCCTTTGATTTTTCGGCAAAACAAGATGACAATGGTTTTATTTTATGTTATGTTTTATTTAACATATGTTTAATATGTTAATGACCATAATACCCTTTTAATAAACCGTTTAAAAACACATATAATGAGGTCATTTATGTCCATTATCAAAGTGAATGGCATAATATCCATATAAGGACCTCTCAATTATAAAGCCAAGTCAAATAGGCACTTTTAACATCTAGCACACAACTTTTACATTTTACGTAATTAGGTCCTTTTTCAAAATTAAACACACAAACGATTAAATTTTCAAACGAAACTTTCACACATGCTAATTCACACATCATGAACACAGAAAATAATATTTAAATATTTTTCTGACTCAAATATGTGGTCCTGAAACCACTATTCTGACTAGGGTCTAAATCGAACTATTACGGGTAACACAGTTGTGTGGCCAAGCCATGTGACAGAGCCCAGGCCGTGAGGCTCAAGAACATGGTCGTGTGGCCAAATCGTGTACAGATCAAAAATAGGGTCACACGACCATGTCTCTAGGTCATGTAACAACCTGAGATTGTGAGGGAAAAACCTACACCAAAATTGAATATGCCACATGGCTATGTGCATTGACTGTGTGTGACACACGCCATCTGACAGCCCATGTCCCAAACTATGTGCACTTAAAATCACTTCTAAAACAAGCCAAAACATTTCCTATTCCTTAATTGCCAAACAAAACCAAAATCAATCATTCTCATACCTTTAAAACACATTCAAACAAGCTTAAAACATACCAAGACATTCAATATAAGTGCCTAACCAATATGCCCTTATTGGCACCACATTTCATACACCAAACTAAACACACATTCAATCATCTCAAGGTACTACCTTAAAGATATACCAACATACTAATTCAATAATTTCAGCATATCCATTTTACCATATCATTAACATTTTCATTAAGGCATGAGCATATATGAGCCAGAATACCAAATATATACACATCATCAAACCTTACTTAACCAAAGCTTAAAACAACTCATTATAAACCATTAAATTTAAAACTCTTAGTACATGTCATTTATAACCCAACTTCAAATTATCAAAACTTCTACCGATTTGGGAATGGATAATGTGTATGCTCCTACTTGAACTTCCAACTGATCAAGATTTCTGATGATCTACAAAGAAAGAAACAATGAACATAAGTAAATCAATGCTTAGTAAGCTCGTATATAATGGAAACTTAAACTTACCGAATTTGAATCATTTTGAACATTTCATGCATAATTTCATTAACAAGCTTATGAATTCATTCATTTCCTATACACAAAACATATCTCACAAGTTAGTGAGATCACATATATACATGAAACTTGAACATACTATAGCAAAAACATTCAAATAGCATATTTACCAATCAATTCATCCAACTCATATTCAAATGGTAAATCATATTCCTTTTTATTATATCATATTCAATTTCTCCTTTCAATGATTGATTCTATATAGCTAATGCATATATTCTTTTCATTTTACATATATAAAAACTTAAAACATATCATATCATATCATATAATGTTTATAAATAAAAATTACAATTCAATAACCCCTCTCAATATATAATATTTAATACATTCTCTTCAAAGCTTAATACCATATAGCCATTTCATAAATGTGATACATTCTCAATATAATTGTTATTTACTAACTTGGAATTGTTGAATCATGTTGTGATAAGTTCAATTATACTGATATTCAGATTTCATAATTTTGATCACTTTAATAAAATAATTTAACACTATAAATCTTTTATTTTTCTGATAGAACTTTGTAAAAGAACTCAATACACAAATCCAGGAAACAAATGATGCTCATATGAGCTAATCAGATATATAAATATATGTGACAGGTTACCTGTCTAGGTTAATTTCGCATGTGAATATGATATGTGAATTATGCAAGTCTACACGTCCAAGTAGTAAAGTGAAGTGCGAGTATCGTTCCTATGAGGATTGAATTGATACACTAAAATAGTCAAGTTATTTTAGTAAAATACGACTACTACTATGTTGTGGAAAAAACAATGATAAGTATGCAGTGGTAATTAAAAGTATAATGATGTATGCAATATGTGGAACTAATGAATACTTGGAAATGCAATGGCAAAACAAGGGTAGGAATGTAATGGCAATTATGAGAATAACTACACGAATTATATGCAACAAATAAATAAACGACTAGGAATGCTATGGCAAAGCTACTAGGGTAAAAATAACGGTTATGCATGCTGAGTGGGAAGGTTGGGATTACAAATAATCTAATTTTTCCTATCAGAAATGCCTCAGGAAAATCATATTTAACCTACTGCTTAGAAGAGTTCTAAAGTTGCTTGCTTCTTCCAAAAAGAGAAACCCCAAGTTACTTTTCCTGTGTCTTAGGCCTTTAATATGGTACCCTGTAATGTTTTCCTTTTGTATGAATGCAACTCTATGTCTAGAGTCTACTACAAGTATCTATCGAGTACTTGCCCATATCATTCAACCATGGTCCAACTAATCTAACCCTTTTAGAATTTAGATTAATTTAAGGGTATGTTGCATAGTCGACTATCTCTAAGGATTGCTCAAATACATTGTAAAGAATAAAATAATTGAATGAAAGCTAGTTAAAGTTAGTTAAAGTTAGTATAATGATATATGCAATATGTGGAACTAATGAATACTTGGAAATGCAATGGCAAAACAAAGGTAGGAATGTAATGGCAATTATGAGAATAACTACATGAATTATATGCAACAAATAAATAAACGACTAGGAATGCTATAGAAAAGCTACTAGGGTAAAGATAACGGTTATGCGATGCTGAGTGGGAAGGTTGGGATTACAAATAATCTAATTTTTCCTATCAGAAATGCCTCAGAAAAATCATATTTAACCTACTGCCTAGAAGAGTTCTAAAGTTGCTTGCTGCTTCCAAAAAGAGAAACCCCAAGTTACTTTTCCTGTGTCTTAGGCCTTTAATATGGTACCCTGTAATGTTTTCCTTTTGTATGAATGCAACTCTATGTCTAGAGTCTACTACAAGTATCTATCGAGTACTTGCCCATATCATTCAACCATGGTCCAACTAATCTAACCCTTTTAGAATTTAGATTTGTACTGCATCCATTAAAGCTAGTTAAAGTTTCATCAAATTAATCCCAACCCTATGAGATTTAACTCATATATTGGCAAATAAAATTCAACTCAAACATCATTTTCATCACTGTAATTCACGAATGAACATATTGGAAATATTGGAAGAACATCGGGAAGACAGCGTTCATTTGTCCAATCCACACTCTAGCTACGCAGTTCCCTGAGGTGGCTGAGAGGGGTTGCCTATGTCTTTCCTCTTCCTGTATCTATTCAATCGCTACCTTTTAATTTTCCTAAGGATCTCTACCCGCAATTCTACTTCCTAGGGTTTCCTCCTTTGCTTCTTTTTAAATTGCTTTGTTTTTTCTTTTTCAGGATAATTCCAACAGCCCAAAATTTATCTTCTCCTCTTTTTTAGGCAGATTAATTTGGTACAAGTAGAGTTGGGCTGAAACTGATATGTATTGAATGCTGACTGGACACCTTCTCAGTATTACTATGGCATACTGGCTGAAAATCTAACCACCCTTTTGCCTTGGCAAAACTTCACTCCTTTATTTCTTGTTCCTCATCCTTCACCTACCAATACTACAAAACACAACCCTTCTATGAGTAATTAAAAGAACCTAATTTGTAAATGCAGCCCAAGTTCTAATGCAATGCTAAAAACTATTAATGAAGTGCCCTAAAGTACAACTAGATGTACTTAAGTATAGGAAATTAACTATGTCCAAAGGCATAAAATATAACTCTTTTCAAGAGTTATCAACACCACCAAACCTAAGTTATTGCTTGTCCTCAAGCAAAATATGCATGCATGCATAAATGGCAACATTTTACCAACATACCCGACCAATTCATACTATCAGGTTTTTTTTAATAACAAAAAGTACCTCAGTTCTCAACAATCTTTTTTTCCTAAAACTCGTTCGAGTGTCAAAGGCTTGCTCAACAAAGGTAGTGCAAATTTTTTTCCCTAAACACAAAATCTCCTAAGTACTCATGTATTTTCTCTTTTGGCATATAGCAACCATCTTCTAATTTACTTATTTCATTTATTACCTAAGCATAAGTCACTTGCTTTAAGCCTACTCAGAATATATTAATCATATTTATGTTTTTTTTAACATAGGGTTATTATTATTAGTAGTATTAGGGGATTTAGCATGTCACAAAATTCTTTGACTTGACAATCACAGTGGAGCATAAAGCGAATTGTTGAGTACTCAATCATGTAATAATTTAAACCAAAAGCCACCCATGAAGTTTAAACTTTTGACTAAAAAGATGAATGGAGCATACAACTATGTCCTTAGCTACTCAGTCATTTTTGCTAAAGTGGAGTTCCCCTAAATTTATTTTCATCAAACACACATTTGCTTAGACTCACCTTTCTAATCAACAGCACGATGGAACAAATAAAGTGATGCTGACCTATTTGGCAATTCTAACCATTGGAGTGCCTACTATCCTTTATTAAATAATGTTTTGGAAATATAACGAATGATTGGCTTTAAAAATCCCTAAGCTCATTTAAAGATACCTACTACATCCCCCCCCAAAAAAAAACACTTAGTATAAGACATCCTATCTTTAGGAATTAATTTCCAAGCATCTTAACCTAAGCTAAATTCACCCAATCCATTGTCATATGTTCTAGGTATACCAAAAAATATAAAATCATCATCGAACATCATAAGTATAAATTTTACTTCTTATAGACAAAGCAAGACTTTAGTGATTACAAATGCAGTGGTAAAACATATTATATAAAATGCAATCTAAATGCACAATACGCCCCAAAACTAAGGGATCCATTGTCCTCAATGCATGTGCGTGCAACAAAAATATAGACATGGATAGACAAATGTCATGGCAAAATGCAATGAAATGCATGATTATCAAAAGAAAAGAAAAGAAAAGAAAACTTATTTGGCTTAGGTTGTATTGTAGGTACTTTATTCAATTCTTCATGTGGACTTGCGGGCACTGACCCAATACCTCATCTTCCTTTACAGGGGGTTTACATCTTTGCCTTCCTTATCGGTTTCTGTGAGATCATCAATCAACTGATCAATCGCACGATCCTGTGCAGTCACAAAGGCTAGCGGAAATGGTGGTACAAGAGTTTTTATCTTCTTCTTTGTCCTTCCCATGCTCAATGCATGTTGACTTCTCAATTTCCTTACTAGCTTGTCCAACATCAGCATTGGCCTCATTATTTTCTGAGTCAACTCCAGTAGTAGTTGGAACTAGTTCTGTTTCAGTCTTAGTAGATTGGAGCAAAATCATAGGGAAGATAGAGAATTTTTCCATTGTTTCAAAAAGTTCTTTTGCAAAGATCACTTAACTACCAAATCCTTATCCCTCACATATGACCAATATTGAGCATGCTTCTCTTTAGCCTAGACCAACTCTTCAACTAGTTGGTACTATTAACTTTCAAACAAGGACATCTTTTGCTCTAGCTACTTTAAGGAATTCAACATTTGTCGATCGAATGAGCCTTGAAGGACTGCAGTGTTGCTGAAGGAATGTGCGTGGCAGTAGAAACCTGACTTTGTTGAGTTACTAAGGCAGTATCAATGCCTTGGAGCTTGGAAAAAATTACCCTTGTCAGTCCACCCTTATTTAAGAGTAATATCCTCAGCATCAATAAGAGGAATATTAGCAGTCTTGCTTAATACAGTAATAAGAGAAGGAAAATTTGAACTTCTGGCATTCTTCTCAGCTCAATGATGGACTTCTTGAAAAATGATCCTTCTCACATTAATCACTCTTCCTTTTAAAATAGAATGCAACAACATCCTTTCTATGGAAATGGTGGTATTGTAGTGGATGGAATAAGTTGACTTTTCAAGAAATGATACCACACTTTTCCAATCGGTTTCAATGAAGCCCTTTCAATAGTGTAGCATTCCAAATTAGAGACAATCCATTGTATGTCTTGGACACATAAATCCTTCAAACCTTGTGTCAAACTTTCAGCTGTGATATTATTCGCAAACTCAGTATGTTCATCTTGTACCTCTATAAGGCCAAACTGGGCATTTATACAGTCCTCATCAAATAGTACAGAGGTACCTATCACATAGATGAAAGAAGAATCAGGGGAGCTCACATGGGCATAACACTCCTTAATTACTCTACCCAAAACATCCTCTGGATGAAAACATAAAATGCCCCACCCATGCTGCTCTACTATCAATGATACAAACTTGTCATACCCTATATAGTGTTCATCCTTAAATAAAAATCCCTAGTCAAAACAAAAAGGACGCTTTAGAATATTATTTGAGTACCTTGTAGCTGTAGCAGAGGGGAAGAATGTCTTTGGTTGACAAACGTCAGTGCGTGATGACTCCGCAGTTTTAGAAGCTTTCTTGACTCGAGCCATTAAGAAAGAGCAAAAAGAAATCTTTGATAGATGTAGTGTAAAGAAAATGAAGTAGAGGTTGAAGATGAAAAAAATTGCAAAGGTGAAAGCTTTAGGAGAAACGTGAACAGTTGGGGAGAAGGAAATAAGGGGGTTAATGATGAAAGTTTTAAGGAAGATAAAATTTGCTAGGGAAGTTTGTGATGTGGCAAAAGAAAAGAAAGAAAATCTTGGGGAAAATAAAATGACCTAGCCCTACACGATAGGCTGACTCCCTAAGGCTCCCTAAAAATTATTAGGTTAATCTACTTAAGAACTCTCTCGTTTAGACTTTTCTACCCGGTCAACCTTTAACACCGCCATCACCTAGGTTGTCACGGCATAATGCACATCTATAATTCCACAACAATCGTCCTCCTAGTATACACTTAGAAGTTTGGTCTTTTATTTTATGCTTGAAAAGCTGCACTAAAAAATCAGAAATGAAATAAAAATTTAGCACATAACCAATGAATAGAAATAACTAAAAAAAACAAAAAAAAACATGAGTTTAAAGTAAAGCAAATAAATAAAATAAAATCCAAAATTTCTAACTCAAGCATTTTGAAGGTCAATGCTCTACTTGTCACGCTCTACATGAGCACCCCAATAGTGCTTTAGGCATTGTCCATTAACTTTGAAAGTAACACCCGTTTTCATGTCTTTGAATCAACAGGTCTGTGTGAGAATACTTGAACTACTTCAAAAAGACCTGACTAACATGATTTCAATTTACCAAGGAACAATTTGAGTCTAGAGTTAAATAATAATACTTGTTGTCCTGGTTGAAATTACCTTGGCATAATTCTGTTATCACGCCATCCTTGCTCTTTTCCTTGTATAGTCTAGCATTTTCACATGCTTGTGCCTGAAACTCTTCTATTACATTCAACTCTAATAACCTTTTATTGCCAGTTGCAACCTAGTCCATGTTCAACTTCTTGATAGCCCAAAATGTTTTGTGCTCAAGTTCAACAGGTAAGTGACATGGCTTCCCATAAACAAGTTTAAAAGGCGAAATCTCTAATGGTGTTTTAAACGTAGCCTAATAGGCCCACAAAGTTTCATCCAATTTGGTAGACCAATCTTTACGAGATAGATTCACCACTTTTTCCAAAATTTGTTTAATTTCTTTATTAGAGATCTTAGCTTGTTCATTCGTCTGGGGATGATATAATGAAGCAATCTGATGATTCACCCCATACCTGCATGAGGCATTGGCCACCAGTTTACAATCGAAATGGGATCATTCACCATTGATAATGGCTTTAGATGTATCAAATCTTGTAAAGAGGTTCTTATGTAGAAACTTCAGTAATGACTTAGTGTCATTAGTAGCTAGGGTTACCACTTCTACCCATTTAGAAACATAACCTACTACCAAAAGTATGTACTATTTACTTACTAATGGTGGAAATGGACCCATAAAGTCTATTCCCCATACATCAAAGAACTCAACCTCCAGTATACTTTACAGCATCATTTCATGTCTCATAGATAAATTACCCATTCTCTAACAACGGTCACACAATTGAAAAAATTCATTAGCATCTTTGAACAAATTTGGCCAATAGAATCCTGAATGAAACACTTTAACAACGATTCTCATTACTCCAAAATGTCCTCTATAAGGAGCTGAATGAAAATGCTACAAAATACTGTGTATTTTGTCATCAAGGACACACTTCTGAATGATTTGATTGGCATAATGGTTAAATAAGAAGGGTTCATCCTAATAACAGTGCTTAGCATCATGAAGAAATTTTCGCCTTTTGTGGTGTTTAAAGCAGTATTCATCACAATCAAAGGGTCTATTTTTCTCCAATAGTATGCACAAGAGTTTTGATAACTTTGAGAAATCCTTAATGAATCTCCTATAAAATATTGCATGACCTAGAAAACTTCTAACACCCTTGACATTGGTAAGACGTGACAATTTTACTATTACTTAAATTTTTGCTCTCTCTACTTCAACTCCATGTTGTGATATTATATGCCCTAAGACAATTCCTTCTCGAACCATGAAATGGCATTTTTCCCAGTTCAAGACAAGATTTGGTTCTTCACATTGACACAGAATAAATTCCAAATTTTCCAAACAATCTTCAAAATCATTGCCAAATACAGAGAAATCATTCATGAAAATGTCAAGAAATTTGTCCACCATATTTGACAATATGGCCATCATACAATGCAGAAAAGTTGTCGAGGCATTACATAATCCGAACAACATCCGTCTAAACTGAAAAGTGCCACATATGGACACGTGAAAGTTGTCTTTTCTTGGTCATTGGGAGGTATGAAAATTTGATTATACCCTGAATAACTGTTCAATAAATAGTAGAAAGCTTTCCCTGCTAACCTGTCCAACATCTGGTCAATAAACGACAAGGGGAAATGGTCCTTTCTAGTTGCCTTGTTACGCTATCGATAATCCATGCACACTCTCCATCATGTGATCGTGCGAGTTGGTATGAGCTCATTATTGTCATTGCTAACCTCTTTGACACCTACTTTCTTGGGGACACATTGTACAGGACTTACTTACAAGTTGTTTGAGATTGGGTAAATAATGTCAGTGTCAAGCCACTTGATAATCTATTTCTCTAAAACTTCTTTCATTATTGGATTCAATCTTCTTTGCTATTCAATAGACTTACTTTGGCAATCCTTTAACAAGATTTTATGCATGCAAAACGTAGGATTGATCCCCTTTATATTATCAAAGGTCCATTCTAACGTCTTCTTAAATCGTCGTAAGACTTCCAACAACTTGACTTCTTGTTCGGATGTCAATTCCGTTGAAATAACAACCGGTAAGGTACTGTTATCTCCAAAGTATTCATATTTTAAATGTTGTGGCAGAGGTTTGAACTCCAATATAGGGGGTTCCTCTATAGAAGTTTTAGGAGGCTTGAATGAATGACTCAATAAATCCAAAAAGTCAAACTTTTTCCCGAGTCTCTCCAATGTTTGCTTGGCTTCCATGAATTCATCGAGTTTTTCAAAATGTACTTCACCAATCTTTTCTAATGAGGCTTCGTTATTATTAGAATTTTTGTGGCAAAGTCTGTTGAATTTTTCCTCCACTGTTGTTACTATCAAACCAATGACGTGGCATTCTTCATTTTCTTCTACACATTTCAAAGCATCAAAAACATTAATAGTAATTTGTTGATTATTTACCCTCGTGGTTAGTTCACTTTTCTATTCATCAATTAGAGTTCTGCCTGTAGCAAGAAAAGGTCTTCCAAGTATAATTGACACATTTTGATCAGCTTCAAATTCTAAAATAAAGAAATCAGTAGGAAAGATAAATTTATCCACTCTTACTAGTACGTCCTCAATTTTACCTTTCGGATGGGCGTAGGATCGATTAGCTAATTGTAAATTCACCGTAGTAGGTATTTCTTTCCTAATTCCTAGCTTCTTGAATATAAAAATAGGCATTAGATTTATACTTGCTCCTAAGTCACATAACGCCTTACCAACATAATTATTTAATTGAACAGGAGATAGTTAAACTCCCTAGATCTTTCAACTTTGGAGGTAATTTATTCATCAACATTATTGTGCATCCTTCAATGAGAGAAGAAGCCTCAAACTCTCCCAATATGCACTTCTTTAACAATGTGTCTTCCATAAATTTCACATAATTGGACATTTTCTCCAAACCTTCTACTAACGGTATGTTGATATGGAGTTGCTTCAAAACATCTAAAAAGCTTTTAAACTAAATATCCTACTTGGAATTGTGAAATCGCTGAGGAAAAGGTTAAGGTGGTTGACCTTCGGATTGCTGATATTGTTTTGCTGTGGCATTTTTGTTGGCAACATGATCTAATTTTGTCACTACATTTATTTTTATACCATTTTTAGATGTTGTTTGTCCTTCAATAAGTTCTGAGATCCTTTCCTAATTGCGGCTAAATTTATCTTCTTTTATTGTGGCATATTGAACAACTTCATCCAACTGAGTCCCACTTCTAAGAGTGATGGCCTTACGTTGCTCCTTTCCTTGGGTCTTGAATTTTTAGTATCAATTGGCAATACTCTTTGTGGCCTTGAATTTACAGTGTTCGCTATTTGCCCACTTGATTTTCAAAAGCTCGAAGAGACGTAGGTTGACTCTGAATCACAACATCATTTTTGTCCATATACTCCTTCAAAAAAGATTCAACAGAATTAGTAGATGATACTTAACCTTGCTGGGCATTTTTCCTCAGCATAAGATGATTATAACCGGGCAGTGCATTATGGATATTTTGTCTTACAAAATTGTGTGAATTCCCTGCACCTTGATTATTCCAACTAAAATTCAGATGCTGCTTCTACCTCGGGTTGTAAGTGTTGGAATAGGGGTTATTATTTCAGTTAAAATTACCCATGTAGTATACCGATCCTGTGTTTGATGGACATTCATCAAACACATGATCTTCTCCACAATAAATGCATGGCAGTTCAACTGATTTCATCTCATAGACAGCAGTTGGATTTTTCATTGTTTTAATCATATTAGCTAAATAAGATACCTGTGCTATCAACGAAGTAATTGTGTCGAGCTCTGTGGTACCATTAGTTCCCTTATACGTCCTAACTCTTGTGGTAGGGTACTGATAGTCATTGTTGGCAATCTTTTCCAAAATGTCATATGCTTTGTTGTAAGATTTATCCAACAATGTGCCATTGGCAGATGCATCAACTACCATTCTCGTATGTGTAATAAACCCGTTATAGAATACTTCCAAGGTAAGTCCAGTGTTAAAATCAATGCAATAGACATTTCTGAATAAAATCTTTAAACTGTTCCTAAGCCTCATATAACATTTCCTCCTCCAATTGCCGAAAAGATGTGTTGTCATTTCTAAGCTTGGCATTCATGTTTGGTGGATTATATCGTAGCAAAAACCTCTGGCACAGATCATTCCATGATGTTACTTTCCCTGATGGCAAAGCATTCAGTTAAGCTCTTGCTCGATCTCTCAAGGAATATGGAAACAATTTAAGTCTCAGGGCATATTCAGGAACACCCTGTTGCCTAAACGAATCATAGACTTCTAGGAAAAGTTTCAAATGCAATCTTGAATCTTCAGTGAGTAGTCCTTCTCTAACACCCCTAACCCGTATCCGTCGTCGGAATAGGGTTACGAAACATTACTAAACAAATGTACAGTTCCGAAAAATTTCATAGCAATTCAAGTCATAAGCACATGTGTATTACTAGTACAAATCATACGTTCAATACCGTTCAAGATTTAAATCACATCAATGCTTATAACTTAATTTTAAAAGAAAACATGCAAAACATATATCATATCAACATTTACATCCTTTAAATAATAACCCTATATTATTGTTATTAATAAAGTCCTGCATAAATACTAGTTATATAACAATTGGACTAAGTCTTTTTACCACCTCTTTTTATTCATGATTGCAGTTTTAATATATATATGTCCATGAAAAATTCATACAATTATAAATATCAACTCAATTGAACAGCAAGCATCCAATCATAAATAACTCATTTTATTTCAGGGTCGACTTCACTACATAATCCATTTATACATAATTAATGATTTATAAATATCAAATGGACTTGTATCACCAAGCACTTGTACTTATCAGACATATTATAAACTCATATAATTGCACATATTTAATATGCAAAGACTTAATTAACATAATGTCCAAAATATATACATCTTATACGCACATAAATTGTAATTTAAATTCAACTACAACCATGTAGCCGAATATCACATATACACAAGTTCTAGCATAAGTTATAATAGTTATCATATTTCTGCACATATATGTCCTAATTTTTACATGACAAACTCATGACAAACCCTTGTATAATTACATTGATTACAACATGAAATCGAACCACAGAACACCTTACAAGTTATATAAATACTTAAATATACCTTCAAATTATCACAAAGATGTTAAACTACCTTATCATATAACATATCTATCAAAAGACTTAAGCAATATTTCAACCCAAAACTGAACCCAAGCCTACTAATATGGTCATTTCCATTACATCAAATACTTACCATAATACACACCACAATCAAGTATAATCGCACATATATTAAACCAAAAGCATGAACATCATAACTAGTCACATACAAACCGAATATAAACACATATATATATGGCAAGCCATTTTCGCATAGCTTTTAATACACAACCAAAAATTCAGCATTTCCAAAACACACTTTAGTCTATACATGCCATAATCTTTAATTTAACTTATAAAAGTACCCAAAATAGAGGATAGTGTGATGAGCTTCGTAGACGATCCTGAACTTGTAGCTTGACTACCAAAAATCTATAAAACAGAAACAAAAATTCACATGATAAGCTATTATAGCTTAGTAAGCTATAAGCAAATAAACAGCTAATAATATAACTATCTCATAGTAAATTTAACCGAACTATACTAATAAGAGTATACTTAGTCTCAAACTACCACATTTATTCATGACATTTCATTTTATGCAAAATTCTCACCTTGGCTGAATACCTATAAAACCAACATAAATAATTCAGACTTCATT
The DNA here is from genome assembly GCF_007990345.1 of Gossypium hirsutum. Classification (NCBI taxonomy): domain Eukaryota; kingdom Viridiplantae; phylum Streptophyta; class Magnoliopsida; order Malvales; family Malvaceae; genus Gossypium; species Gossypium hirsutum. Next base: position 36,750,771 of record NC_053429.1, on the reverse strand, counting down.
TACAAGCCAAGACATCATTAAACAATCGAATTCATATACATTCATAACTTCTACTCAAGCATCATAATATATATCATCGTATGTACATTATCCAAATGACCGAATATACTTGGTACCATTAATAAACATACCACATATCATTCGAAGACAAACACAGTACATTTATGTACATCCCTATCAATTTAGATTACTATAATATAATTTCACCATCCACACTTATTCAATAAGACATTATAACAAATACTAATTACTTACTTACTTACCTTGACTTGATAACAAATTAATTCGTACCTAGCACATAGCTCGTTTTACCTTTTCAAACATAGCTTATCATTGCCCGAAGAACCATTCGAAATTGGATAGGACACTCGGATAATATCATAAATCGTTCAAAGCCAACGTCCCAGACGTGGTCTTACATGTAACCTCAAACGATGCCACTTCCCAAACAGGGTCTTACTCGTAAACACATTTCAGAATCACAAATCGATGCCATGGACTTACTCGCACACATATATCGGTATACTATGTCATGACATATGTATCCTAGCTATTCCTAAGGTTCATACGGGGCTTTCGAACGTCGTATCTCAGTCGAATCGGACACAAAAGTGTAGTAGCCACATTTATTCACATTCGGCCACAATATATTTAGTTTCTAATATTTCATAACAACAAGTAATTTTAACATTAAACTACCAATAAACACATCTATTTGCTTATAAACTTAACTCGGACGTCATAAAACGGGACGAGGCTGCTAGTCGACAACTTTAGTTCTTTCCCGGTCTAAATCTGATTTCTTTGGTTCTTGATCTAAACATATTCAAATTAAGCTCATCCAAATATATTTCCATTCAATTTAGTCCAAAAACAAATAAATAGGAAAATTTCCATTTTACCCCTAATATTTACTATTTTTACAATTTAGTCCCTATTGCACAAAACACAAAATACACAAGATTTCACAACACCCATGTTAGGCCAAATAGTACCCATGCTCATACAAGTCCATATATTTTATCAATTTCACATTTTAGTCCCTCAAATTATTATTTTTGCAATTAAGTCCTAATTACTCAAAATTATCAAAAACTCCAATACAAAATATGTTATTCTAAAACATATCTTCCTTTTTTCATCATCAAACAACAAAAATCACAAGCTATCAACAATGGCACATCTCAAAATATTCATCAAAATAAAAAATTCAAGTATGGATTTTGTAGTACTCGAAGAAACGATCTCAAAAACATAGAAATTATCAAAAACTGACAAAGAACGAACCTTGATTTTAGCTTGGAAGATGGATGAATCTAACTTCTCCTATTTATTTTTTTTATATCCGGCTATGGTGGAAATAATAATATGAGCACTTTGTTTTATTTATCATATATTATAACATTTATATTACTTATTATTATTTTACCTTTTTAACCTTAGTTAATAAATTATAAAATCACTTATATCATGCCCACTGCCATCCAACATCATATATAATGGGCTAATTTTATCATAAATACTCTTACTCAGAAAGCCTTTAACAAATAAGCCCTTTACAAAATAAACTACCCACTTTTCAATTTACACGATTTCCTTTTATTTAATCGGACACCTAAACGACAAAATTAAATCACGAAAATTTCACATATATAAATTCACACAAAATAAACACAGAAAATAATTTTTAAATATTTTTCTGACTCGGATTCGTGATCTCAAAACCACTGTTCCAATTATTGTCTAAATCGAGCTGTTACACCTTCAAATTGTCCTACTATTTGTAACATCTGAAACATTACCGATTTTAGTTCAAACTGATGCACTTGTATTTGCAGCCTGACTATCCCTGGATTCAAATAAACCAAAATTGGCACAACATGCTCTCGGATTGGTCTATCTCGGTCACTATCACCCCACGGACATGTAGATCAGGGCTCTGACCATTCAAATTATCATTCATACCTGGTATCACCCTTCGAACACAGGGATTAGCATCTTGACCATTCAGATTATCATTGAGATCAAGATCATTCCTATTCCTAGCCATTTTTCTCAATTCTTTTTGCCTTCCACGTAAAGTTCAATCAATCTCTAGGTCAAAAAGATACTCTTTATTAGCAGGAATGCCTCGTCTCATGCACTAATGACAAACTTGTAGAAATTAAATATAACCAAGTTAAATAAAACTAATGGAATAAATTAAAATAACCAAACCAAATTGCACCAAATTGCCAATCCCTAGCAACGGTGCCAAAAAATTATCGCTTGTGAATATGATATGCAAATTGTGCAAGTATACACATCGAATCAAATAGTAAAGTGATGAATGAGTATCATTCCCATGAGGATCGGCTTAAGGCACTAATGTGGTCAAGTTATTTTAGTAAAATGCTACTAATGCTATGCTATGGAAAAAACAACGATAAGTATGTAGTGGTAATTAAAGGAATAGTGATGTATGCAATATGTGGAACTAATGAATACTTGAAAATGCTATGGAAAAATAAGAGTAGGAATGTAATGGCAATTATGAGAATAACTAAGTGAATGATATGCAATGAATAAATAAACAACTAGGAATGCTATGGCAAAGCTACAACGGCAAAAATAAGGGTTACGGGATGTTGAGTGGGAAGGTTGGGATTACTAAGAATTTACTTTTCCTGTCAACAATCCCTCAAAAAAATCATACTTAACCTACTGCCCAAAAAAGTTCTAAAGTGGCCTGCTTCTTCCAAAAAACAGAAACCCCAAGTTACCTTGCCTATGTCTTAGGCCTATAATATGGTACATTGCAATGTTTTCCTTCTGTACAAATGCAACTCTATGTCTAGAGTCTACTACAAGTATCTATCGAGTACTTGCCCATATCATTCAACCACGGTCCAACTAATATAACATTTTTAGAATTTAGATTAATTTAAGGGTATGCTGCACAGTCAATTAAGTCTAGGGATTGCTCACATGCATTGCAAAGAATTAAAATAATTGAATGAAACAGTAAAATTACTCATATTTATACTGCATCCATTAAAGATAGTTAAAGTTTCATCAAAGTAATCCCAACCCTATGAGATTTGACTCATAGATTGGCAAGTAAAATTCAACTCAAACATCATTTTCATCACTGTAATTCATGAAGGAATAAATTAGAAATATTGGAAGAACGTTAGGAAGACAGTGTTCGCTTGTCCAATCCATGCTCCAGCTGTGCAATGTCTTAAGGTAGTTTAAAAGAATTGCCTTCATCTTTCTTCTTCCTATCTCTATTCAGTCAGTACCTTCTAATTTTCCTAAGGATCTTTACCCACAGTTTCGCGCCCTAAGGTTTCCTCATTTGCTTCTTTTTAAATTTCTCTTTTTTTTCTTTTTCAGGATAATTCCAACAGTCCAAAGATTTATCTTCTCCTCTTTTCTAGGCAAACTTATTTGGTACATGTAGAGTTGGGATAAAACTGATATGCGTTGAATGCTAACTGGACACCTTCCTGGCATTGCCATGACATACTAGCTGGCAATCTTACCACCCTTTTGCCCTGGTAAAACTTCACTCCTTTATTTCTTGTTCCTCGTCCTTCACCTATTAATACCATAAAACACAGCCCTTCCATGAGTAATTAAAAGCATCTAATATGTAAACACAACCCAAGTTCTAATGTAATGCAAAAAAATATTAATGAAGTGCCCTAAAATGCAACTAGATCTACTTAAGTACAAGCAATTAACTAGGTCCAAAGGCATAAAATATAATTCTTTTCAAGAGTTATCAGTTAAATAAGTGAGAACACAAAAAAATAGCCTAGTCAAGGCTATGAATACATGTAAGGTTACCATTCTAGGCTAAACCTTTGAAACAAAAATGGGTTACCAGTCCAGGCTAAATCCATGTGACATGTATATCCGAGTATACAACAAATGTTGGAGCTCGATCCATCAGAATTATCTCATAATTTGATTTATTACCACATAGTATGATTTTCAATTTCAACAGTTAATATACAATTAATTAACAATATTTAATAACGAAATGTAATTAAGGAAGATAGTATGAACATACCTAGAACAAAAAAAGGTTGTGACAACAAGGTCGGTGACTAATCCGTTAATTTAGCTTTTCCATGATTTGAGTCCAATTGTTTCCTTTCTTGATATGCAAGATGGTTGCTTGACCGAACCTTCAAACTCTTCAAACATGGAGTTTCAGTAATCCACAATGAAAATGAAGAAGATGATATTTGTTTTATTATTTTATCTTTATTTTTTATTTAATTACCTAAATGCCATTAATTTACATATTTTTAAACTAAAGCATATATACATACCGTCTAACATTTTAAGTATGGTTGAATTACTATATAAATCTATTCAACTATGATTTTGTAATCAATTAAACCTTTTACACTAATAACGATTGACTTTTGTAAATTTTACGATTTAGTCATTTTCACTTAATTACCTATTTAAATGTTAAAAATTTCTAACCAAATTTTAATATACCTATATAATCACTCCGTAAATATTTTAATAAAAATATTTACGGGCTCGATTTATAGAAATGAGATCCTGAAACCTCATTTTACAAAACGACTTGACTTTAGGGACAACCCACTTGTACTTAAATATTCATTCAATTACCTAAAATTATCAAACCAAAATTCAATATAATATCATAATTGACTCATAAATATTAAAAAATAATATTTACATGCTTACTCATTGAATTTTTTGCTCCGAAATTACTATTTTCGACACCACTGAAAAATAGGTTGTTACATTTTGTCATACGCGGTGGGTCCATTGTGTGAATAAGTGTGAAGCAGGGTTGCACTACTAACTTCATTATGGAGAGTCGAATATTAGATATGGAAAAGCTATGTCACTATAATAGTATGGTTATAGCTAAACCTGAATAAACATCTTAAGGTAAAACATATAAGGGAGAAGGTAGTCTTTGACAGAATGGTGGATGTAGTCAAAGATTGCATATGCGGACAAAATCTGTGGATTTTTTTAGACAAGACTCTTATAGCTAGAGAGATATTTGGGAAACATATGGAGGGGCATAAGAATGCGAAACATGACTCATCTACTTCACTAGGGCAAGTGGGAAACTGTTGGATCTGCTGCCCTAAGTATAGTATTTTCATCAATATACACTTGTACTTTTTTTTCAAACAGATTGGTTAATAAAATAAATTCATTAATTAAATTAATATAATTTGTACAAAATTTTCCTTAAATGGTTTTTTCACGCAAAGCAAAATGGAAGCAAATGCTGGTCATTGGTTGTCTAAATGTTTAACTAATACTAAGTGGTATTACATGGTCGAATCATAGTATGAAAAGACAACCTGTATTAGTAGACAAACCTAAACATGTCCTTAGTCTAATAAAAAATGATCAAACCAGTTAAAAGGCTAATATGTCATCTATCAAGTCCAATTAGGGAGATGTCTTGTCTTGGGCATCGGAGTAGAAGACTCACAGAAGATATAGACATAGATGTGACTGACTGGATTGACAGTACATCGAACAGGACCCAAGTAGAATAGATATTGAATCTGTTTATGGATTTATTCGCTTGTGACTTTCAGAGTGTGGCATATCAAATCCTAAGTGGATGGTGGACTATGAATGTGTGACTTGTACACTTTGATGTAAGTAAAAGCCCGAGTTCAAATAAATAAGAAACTGAAAGTTGGTGCGTTGGGTGTATGACTTCTGTAGTATGTAGTGTCATTCACAATAGTGGAATTCATAACTCAAAACATGGGTAAATGATAACCTCTCATCGGTATTACATGGTTGATGAAAAGTAAACGTAGCCACGGGTCGTCCATCTTTGTGATTGATGACTTTATCACTGTTTGATAGTGTTTGACTTTTCATGAAGAAAGATGTAATGGTTATCATGAGACAAAATAAAATCATATTGGGGAATGAATATTATCCCAAAGAGATCAAGGATATCTTATGAGGGTAACACATTTATGACAAGGTCATTGGACGAGCACTGAGTAGTTACTTTCGTAATGGTTTGTCACTAGGAAGACTTCAGTCACGATACTTTAATGGAATGAATTCGTGACTAAGTGAGTTTATAATTAATAGGCGAAAAGTCAAAACTTAATTATAAATCATTTGAACCTCAACTACATATGTCCAATCGATCCCTCTGCTAGCTCGTTGTAACGAAAAATGAATTGCGTGTTTGAATAAAAATGAACGGAATGAATAGGAAAAAAGAAATGGGAAACATTCAAGAGATTATGGTTTTCTCCGAAATGGAGAAATGGAATCGTTTGGAAATGAACGTATGTTTCCAAAAATGGAAGTGGAAATGAAAATGAAAATGGAATTGAACTATTTTCAATCCTATATGAATCACCTAAAAAATGATTGGAAGAATGAGTTTATGTTTTTTAACTGTTTTGAAGACCTTAAATGAAAATAAATCATTCTGTCATAGTGAACAAGTTGAGTTGTGAAATATTGAACATATTTCTCGAAATTTTACTAGGGGCAAAAGCATCAAAATTTTACTAGGGGTAAAATCATCAAAATTTTGTTAGGGTTAAAATAGGGATGAGAATTATATATATATTAAATTTTATTTTGGGAAATAGAAAATTTGAATCAGGTTGGACAGAGTACTAGGTCAAAAAGGCCTAAGAAGTACTTGTAATTATACATGATGTGAGAGAGGCCCAAAAATCCCTCATGGACATGAAGAGGCGGCAACGCTAGTAGGAACACTAGAGTGTTTCATCCACCCTAGTCCTATTCAATTTAGGATTTTTTTTCTATTTGAAATAAACCACTACAACTCAACAAGGGATCTATCTTCTCTTCCTATAAATAGATGGCACTGGTAGAGCTATTAACACAACTTTGAGAGATTTTTATTCTGCCAAAACATGGAGAGAATTTATTATCAACTATTACATATATTTTTCCGGAATAACAATTCTACTAGTTTCTATTAAGAAGAGAAAATTTTTGTTTTCACCCTAAAAGGAGAGAAAAGCTTTTCTAGTTCTATGTTTCGGTTCAATTGGTTTGATTCCACACTTGAAGCAATTCATGGTACAATAATAGCAAAAAAGATCATTCGGTTGAAAGTTGGGAACAACGAATGTCCATTAAGCTAAAAACACAAGTATAAATTCGATTCAGGTTTATTGCTATAAATATCACAAACCATGTTGATTTTTAAATTTTAAATTTTTCGTTGTACAAGAAAATAATTTTCAAACCGGGATTTTTCCAACAAATACTGGTCCAGAACAGTCTAAAAAAAGTCGTTACAAGAAAGAAACCCTCGAATGCGGACCACTCAGAATGGGAAGAGCTTAATGAAAAAGCTCAATATGCAATTGAACTATGCCTTACAAATAATGTGTTACAAAAGGTATTGATGGAAAAAACAACGCCCGCGCTATGAAGAAAATTGGAAGCATTATACACGAGGAATTTTCTAGCCAACAGGTTAGTGTTAAAACAACGTCTCTACACATTCAAGATGGCCGAAAGTGAGTCCATTAGCACTCACATAAGGGAATTCATCACCTTTCTCAATGACTTAAAGAATCTCGATGCAAATATCAGTGACAATGATCAGGCTCTCTGATGGGCGTCAAAACCACCAAATGAAAACAATTCCTACAATAAAATAACTCTAATCAGTAGTAAAGAGTAATAAAGTCGATTCTACAGGGATAGGTGATTATGATCAACTTTCATGTTTTTCTCGTGAATAGAATTTTTGTCGTGCTGATAATCGTGGCAATAGGCGTGCCCATGACTCCAAATAACCTGCTAAAAATAAATAAATTAGGGGAGTTTCAAAATGACTAAAATTAAATAAATGAAATAGCATAAATAAACAATTAAATAAATCAAAAATTAAATTAAATTGGGAAATAAATTCAGATTCTGTGAATAGTGTTATAAAGCCTTAGCCTTAGACTGGGTGGATTTCGGTTTTTAAATCATTCCTCGAAAATTAGTTTTCTCCTCCAAAAAATAAGCTAGCTATAGCTGCTAAGAATGTCCTAACAGCCAATTCTTCTTCTTGTAATTGATCTTGGTACACCTTGTGTAACAGCCCGATTCTGGGCCTAGTCGGAATAGTGGTTTCGGGACCACAAATCCGACGAGGGAAAGTATGGTTATTATTATATTTTTATGATCTACAATTTCACGGAAAATTTTCGTAAAAATTTCGTTCGAAAATTTCGACGTTTGGGCACTCAATTTAGTCAAAAGGACTAAATTGTAAATAGTGCAAAAGTTGAGTTCTACATCTTAGAGGTGTCTAATTGTTATGAAATTTTAAATTGGAGGTCTTTATGTGGTAATTAGACCATTAGTTAGTTGATGGACAAAAATAGACATAAGAAATGGGTGAAATAGATTTTTTTTAAATGGGGGCATTTTAGTCATTTGGTTATTAAATAGAATTAAATGGGAAAAAGATGGCAAAATATGCTCATCTTCTTCATGGTGAACGAAATCAGCAAGGGGGAAGCCATATTTAGGGTTTTTAAGCTTTCAAGCTCCATAGTAAGTGATTCTAAGCCCCGTTTTTAATGTTCTTCGTATTTTTGGAGTCCCGGTAACTTGGTTTAGCTTATTCTACCATTAATTCATGTTAGGGTTCATATTTGGAAAAATATCCATAGGTGAAATGTGTTTATTTTGCTGTTTTATGGTGGAATATGAAGCTAGAGATTATGTTAAACAACTTTTGCTAAGCAATTTTAAGCGAAAACGGGTAAATAGACATAATCGGTAAAAATAATTAATATTCAAAAGTATGTGTTGGAGTGGGAATTTGATGTTTCCATAGAAGGGAAAAATGTTCAGCATGTTATAAAACTTAAGAATAAGTGATGAAGTTTAATTTCCGAGCTTGGGGACAAAAGTGTAATTATGCAAAAGTTTGGGGGCAAAATTGTAATTTTCAAAAAGTTGGGTGGTGGATTATTTTAATAAATGTGGACTTTAAACGAGTTAAATTTGCTATTATAGATCAAGAAAGACGTGAAGAGTATATCAAACGAGGAAAAGAAAAGATAGTGGAGTAAAGTGCAAAATTACGATATTTTGCACCGAGGTAAGTAAACACGTGACTTAATGTATTATTTTGATATTATTTGATATATGTTAAGATTTATTTGGAATTAAAATAAATGTTTGGCAATATCCTAAAAATGTTGTTAAATCGGGAAAGGTGATAAAGGGTTGCAATATATGGGTTATGGGTTGAACACTCGGAATAAGCCGTAGTATGTTGTATATAAAAGGGGTTGCTGTGTGCTGATTCCCCGATTTATGGGTGGTGCTATGTGCGTGATCCACCATATCTTTGAAATGTGAAAGGGGGTTGCTATGTGCTGATTCCCCGAGGGGTTGCTAAGTGCTGATTCCCCGGTTCATTGGTGGTGCTAAGTGCGATATCCATTGTATATTTGAAATGAAAAGGGGGTTGCTATGTGCTGATTCCCCCGAGGGGTTGCTAAGTGATGATTCCCCGATTCAGTGGTGGTGCTAAGTGCGAGATCCACCAATAACGGTTAACATTCCGAGTGTTCAACGAAAAAGTGTGGAAGGTAAATATTGCCATATGGTGGAAAATTTAATGGGGTAAATATTGAGTTGGACACTAAATCGATCCATGTATGAGATGGGAGAAAATATCAAAAACGAAAAAGGAACGATTTAATTATAAACTGTGTTGAACAACAGCAGTTGGGTAACTTTGAAAAATCACCATAAATGGTGGAAAATGAATGGGAAGCTGAATAATATATGAAATTGAAGCTGGATGTGTCTGTTTTCATATGAAAGAAATAGAATAAGCAAAAGAGTTGTATTTTTTGAGATATCTGAATTTTACTAAAACAGGGCTGGATTGATTTCGAGATCCCCTGTTCTAACTTTGGAAAATTACCAAAAATTGTAAAAACATAATTATGGCATGAAATTTATGTCCCTGGAATCCTTATTGAGTCTATTTTTATTAGAAACAAGAAAACCCATTTTTCAAATTTTTTACAGAGAGTTAAGTAAATTTTAGTGAGGAAGGGTCAGAACCGTTGGGCAGTGAAACAGGGTAAGGTTTAATGAATAAACTGTACTAATTGGCTGGGTTAAAAATTCTGAAATTTTTATGGTGAAATGGTATATGAGTCTAGTTTCAGGGAAAATTTACGGAACTCAATTTGGAGCCCTGTAGCTCCAGATAAAAGTAAATTAGCGACTATGACGCAGAAAAACAGCTTGCTGGAAATTGCCTAAACAATAAAGTTATTCATGAATATGTTTATATTTTGATGTAGTTATGGGAGTAATTACTTATTTATCATGTGTTTACTTACTAAGCTATATGCTTACTCGATTTTATTTTTCTCTTGGTTATAGTGACTTCCAACAACTCGGAAATTGGAACGAAGTCAGACAATCATCTACACTATCCTTCACATTTGGGGTATTTTACTACTAGTGTTCCGAAATTTTATGGCATGTATAGACACTTTATGTAATGTGGGATCATCATGTAAATATATGTTATGGTTCCCTTTTAAATGTAGTGTTTATTAATAGTTAAACTATATGTGTGTTTATACAAATGAAATTGGTTGGTATATTGGAATGTGTTCTAAATTTGCAGGAGGTTTAAGCAAAAATAAGTAGGAATGCTGTCGAAAATTTTTAAAAATTTAGTAATACCTCATACTCTGTTCCGGTAAGGAATACGGGTAAGGGGTGTTACATTTTAGTGGTATCAGAGCTACTGTTTAGTCGGTTCTCGGACCAATAAAATACGTGTGGAAGTCAGTCTATACATGCCATAAAATTATTGTGATAGTGTGATGATTTCTGACAATTTAAAATTTTGTTTTATATAGTAAATGGATCCTGATCGAAGTGTGGCAGATGATGTTGAAAGTAACGCGCCGGCTCTCGCGCAAGGGACCACGTAGGAAGAGAGTAGACATGAGACACATGGACAGGATGAGGCTCGGGAAGCCTTCCTCCGAATGATGAGTGATTGGTATATAAAATATGTCTGTGTAAATCCGAATGTTCCTCCTCCTCCACCCCCTCCTATTCCTCAACCGGTCCCCGTAGCTCCACGGAGTGCCGAATTGGTGAGATCAAGTAAGCCACCTGTTGATAGAATTCGAAAGCATGGGGCTGAAGATTTTAGGGCCAATGTTGATGATGATCCGGAAAAAGCCGAGTTTTGGCTTGAAAATACTATTCGGGTATTTGATGAATTATCTTGCACCCCTGAAGAATGTTTGAAATGTGCTGTGTCTTTATTGAAGGATTCGGCATATCGTTGGTGGAAAACATTGATATCGGTGGTTCCAAAAGAAAGAGTTACTTGGGACTTCTTTCAGGAAGAATTTAGAAAGAAATATGTAAGCCAACGATTTATTGATCAAAAACGCAAAGAGTTTCTCGGGTTGAAACAGGGCCGAATGTCCGTAGCAGAATATGAACGGGAGTTTGTTCGGCTTAGTAAATATGCCCAGGAATGTGTGCCTACGGAGGCTATTATGTGTAAAAGATTTGAAGAGGGGCTAAATGAAGACATCAGATTGCATGTTGGGATTTTAGAGTTAAAAGAATTTGTGGTGTTAGTTGATCGGGCCTGTAAAGCTGAAGAACTGAGTAGAGAAAAGAGAAGGGCAGAGATGGAATCTCGAGATGTAAGGAAGAGGACAATGGGCAGAACATTTCAATCTCATTCGAAGAAGTTTAAAGGGATGGATCCACGACCAACTGGTTCAGTTGGGTATTCACGTAGAGACCGAGGGAGGTCGTATTCTGGAGCTACAACTCGAGCTACCTCTGTAGCAAGTGTGGGCAATGTAGGAAACACCCGGCCTGAATGTCAACAGTGTGGCAGGCGACATATTGGTGAGTGTTGGGGATTTAAACGAGCTTGTTTCAGGTGTGGTTCCCAAGAGCATTATGTAAGAGATTGCCCTGAGAGAAGAGAGGAAGAAAATTTGCCAAGAGCTGGATCGGGTGATATTGTTAGTAGAGGGAGACCGCCGAGAAATGTGGGAAGCAAAGTCAGTGGTAAAAGTGTGATGAAAGATGCAGCTGGAGGATCAGAAATTAGAGCGCCTGCCAGGACTTATGCCATACGTGCTCGAGAGGATGCCTCATCTCCCGATGTGATTACTGGTACATTTTCTCTTCATGATATAGATGTTATTGCTTTGATTGATCCCGGCTCTACTCATTCATATGTATGCATGAAATTGGTATCTAGTAAGAAATTGCCTGTTGAAAACACTGAATATGTAGTTAAAGTATCAAATCCATTAGGCAAGTATGTCTTAGTTGATAAGATTTGCAAGAATTGCCCCCTGATGATTCAAGGTCACTGTTTCCTGGCTAATTTGATGTTGTTACCATTTGATGAGTTCGATGTTATTTTGGGGATGGATTGGTTGATATTGCATGATGCCAAGGTGAATTGTAGACAGAAAATTCTTGAATTAAAGTGTGAAAATGGTGAAATTCTCTGGATTGAAACAGAGGAGCCGAATAAGTTGCCTATGGTGATTTCGCACATGTCTGCTCAGAAATACTTGAGAAAGGGATGTGAAATTTATCTTGCTTATGTGTTGAATACTGATATAACTGGGTCGAAGCTTGAATCAGTGCCAGTAGTCTGTGAATTTCCAGATGTATTTCCAGAGGAATTGCCTGGGTTACCTCCGATTAGAGAAGTTGAGTTTTCTATTGATCTGTTACCTGGTACTGCACCGATTTCTATTGCACCGTATCGAATGGCTCCGACTGAGTTGAAGGAATTAAAAGCTCAGTTACAAGAGTTGACAGATAAAGGATTTGTGAGACCGAGTTTTTCTCCTTGGGGTGCTCCTGTGTTATTTGTGAAAAAGAAGGACGGCTCTATGAGACTTTGTATTGACTATTGTCAGCTCAATAAGGTGACCATAAAGAACAAGTATCCTTTGCCGAGAATTGATGATTTGTTTGATCAATTAAAAGGGGCAACAGTGTTCTCCAAGATCGATCTGAGGTCTGGTTACTATCAGTTGAGAGTTAAAGAGTCTGACGTGCCGAAAACCGCCTTCAGAACGAGGTATGGACACTATGAATTTCTGGTAATGCCTTTTGGGTTGACTAATGCTCCAACTATTTTTATGGACTTGATGAACCGAATTTTTCGGCTGTACTTAGACAAGTTCGTGGTGGTGTTCATAGATGATATTTTAATCTATTCTCGGGCTGAATCGGAACATGCAGAACATTTGAGAACTGTGTTGCAGATTCTGAGAGAAAAGAAATTGTATACTAAATTCAGCAAAAGTGAGTTTTGGCTTCGTGAGGTTGGATTCTTGGGACATATAATTTCAAGTGAAGGTATTCGGGTTGATCCAAGCAAAATTTCAGCAATTGTTGATTGGGAGCCACCAAAGAATGTGACTGAAGTTAGAAGCTTCCTGGGCTTAGCTGGGTATTACAGACGGTTTGTCAAGGGATTCTCGATGATTGCTTCTCCTATGACTAAGTTACTGCAGAAGAATGTCAAGTTTGAATGGACCGATAAATGTCAACAGAGTTTTGAAAAGTTGAAGGCATTATTGACTGAGGCGCCAGTGTTGGTGCAACCTGAGTCCGGGAAGGAGTTTGTGATTTACAGTGATGCATCGTTGAATGGCCTTGGGTGTGTGTTAATGCAAGAGGGCAAAGTAATAGCTTATGCTTCGAGACAGTTGAAACCGCATGAGAAGAATTATCCGACGCATGATTTAGAATTGGCTGCCATTGTTTTTGCTTTAAAAATTTGGCGTCATTATTTGTATGGTGAAAAGTGCCGAATCTTCACTGATCATAAGAGTTTGAAATATTTGATGAGTCAAAAAGACTTGAATTTGCGGCAACGAAGATGGCTCGAGCTAATCAAAGACTATGAGCTAGTGATTGACTATCACCCCGGGAAAGCTAATGTGGTTGCTGATGCCTTGAGCAGAAAATCTTTATTTGCTTTGAGAGCTATGGGTATGATGTTAACTTTATCTGATGATGGCTCAATGTTGGTTGAATTGAGAGCTAGACCGTTATTTCTTCAGCAAATTCGGGAATCTCAAAAGAATGACAGTAAATTGCAAGCCAAGAGAGCTCAGTGTGAAGCAGGTGTTGACTCAGATTTTCAAATTGGTTCAGATGATTGCCTGATGTTCAGGGACAGAATATGTGTACCGAGAAATGATGAGCTAATTCGGACTATTTTAGGTGAGGCACACAGTGGTGATTTATCAGTCCATCCGGGTAGTGTGAAAATGTACAATGATTTGAGGAAGTTGTATTGGTGGTCGGGCATGAAAAAGGATATCTCGGAATTTGTAACAAAATGTTTAATCTATCAACAAGTGAAGGCTGAGCATCAAGTGCCATCGGGTTTACTTCAACCGATAACGATTCCAGAATGGAAGTGGGACAGTATCACGATGGATTTCGTGACAGGATTGCCTTTAACTCCAAAGAAGAAAGATGCTATTTGGGTAATTGTGGATAGATTGACAAAGTCAGCCCATTTTATTCCGATACGCATTGATTATTCACTTGACAGGTTGGCTGAATTATATGTTGCTGAAATAGTGAGACTACATGGGGTGCCTAAATCTATTATATCGGATAGAGATCCGAGATTTACTTCGAGGTTTTGGATAAAGTTACAGGAAGCTTTGGGTACGAAATTGAATTTCAGTACTGCATTTCATCCGCAAACTGACGGACAATCAGAAAGGGTGATTCAAGTTCTTGAAGACATGCTCCGGTGTTGTATTTTAGAAATGAAGGACAGTTGGGAGAAATATCTACCACTGGTTGAATTTGCTTATAATAATAGTTATCAGTCAAGTATACAAATGGCACCGTATGAAGCATTATATGGGCGTAAATGTAGAACCCCTTTATATTGGACTGAACTCGGTGAGAATCGGATTCATGGAGTCGACCTGGTGAAAGAAACTGAAGAAAAGGTGAAAATAATCCGTGATTGCCTAAAAGCTGCCTCAGATCGGCAAAAGTCGTATGCGGATTTAAAGAGAAAAGAAATTGAGTTTCAAGTGGGTGATAAAGTGTTCTTGAAAGTATCCCCATGGAAGAAGATTCTGAGATTTGGTCGTAAAGGCAAACTAAGTCCACGTTTTATTGGACCATATGAAGTTACCGAGAGAGTTGGCCCTGTAGCATATCGGTTAGCTTTACCGCCAGAGTTGGAAAAGATACATAATGTATTTCATGTGTCGATGTTGCGACGTTATCGTTCGGATCCTTCACATATAGTTTCTCCTACAGAGATTGAGGTTCGACCAGATATGACTTATGAAGAAGAACCCATAAAGATTTTGGCTCGGGAGGTCAAACAGTTAAGAAATAAAAGTGTAGCCTTAGTGAAAGTGTTGTGGCAAAAACATGGAATGGAAGAGGCTACGTGGGAACCGGAGGAAATTATGAGGAAACAGTACCCAAACCTCTTTTTCGGTAAGATTTTCGGGGACGAAAATCCCTAAGGGGGGAGAGTTGTAACAGCCCGATTCTAGGCCTAGTCGGAATAGTGGTTTCGGGACCACAAATCCGACGAGGGAAAGTATGGTTATTATTATATTTTTATGATCTACAATTTCACGGAAAATTTTCGTAAAAATTTCGTTCGAAAATTTCGACGTTTGGGCACTCAATTTAGTCAAAAGGACTAAATTGTAAATAGTGCAAAAGTTGAGTTCTACATCTTAGAGGTGTCTAATTGTTATGAAATTTTAAATTGGAGGTCTTTATGTGGTAATTAGACCATTAGTTAGTTGATGGACAAAAATAGACATAAGAAATGGGTGAAATAGATTTTTTTTAAATGGGGGCATTTTAGTCATTTGGTTATTAAATAGAATTAAATGGGAAAAAGATGGCAAAATATGCTCATCTTCTTCATGGTGAACGAAATCAGCAAGGGGGAAGCCATATTTAGGGTTTTTAAGCTTTCAAGCTCCATAGTAAGTGATTCTAAGCCCCGTTTTTAATGTTCTTCGTATTTTTGGAGTCCCGGTAACTTGGTTTAGCTTATTCTACCATTAATTCATGTTAGGGTTCATATTTGGAAAAATATCCATAGGTGAAATGTGTTTATTTTGCTGTTTTATGGTGGAATATGAAGCTAGAGATTATGTTAAACAACTTTTGCTAAGCAATTTTAAGCGAAAACGGGTAAATAGACATAATCGGTAAAAATAATTAATATTCAAAAGTATGTGTTGGAGTGGGAATTTGATGTTTCCATAGAAGAGAAAAATGTTCAGCATGTTATAAAACTTAAGAATAAGTGATGAAGTTTAATTTCCGAGCTTGGGGACAAAAGTGTAATTATGCAAAAGTTTGGGGGCAAAATTGTAATTTTCAAAAAGTTGGGTGGTGGATTATTTTAATAAATGTGGACTTTAAACGAGTTAAATTTGCTATTATAGATCAAGAAAGACGTGAAGAGTATATCAAACGAGGAAAAGAAAAGATAGTGGAGTAAAATGCAAAATTACGATATTTTGCACCGAGGTAAGTAAACACGTGACTTAATGTATTATTTTGATATTATTTGATATATGTTAAGATTTATTTGGAATTAAAATAAATGTTTGGCAATATCCTAAAAATGTTGTTAAATCGGGAAAGGTGATAAAGGGTTGCAATATATGGGTTATGGGTTGAACACTCGGAATAAGCCGTAGTATGTTGTATATAAAAGGGGTTGCTGTGTGCTGATTCCCCGATTTATGGGTGGTGCTATGTGCGTGATCCACCATATCTTTGAAATGTGAAAGGGGGTTGCTATGTGCTGATTCCCCCGAGGGGTTGCTAAGTGCTGATTCCCCGGTTCATTGGTGGTGCTAAGTGCGATATCCATTGTATATTTGAAATGAAAAGGGGGTTGCTATGTGCTGATTCCCCCGAGGGGTTGCTAAGTGATGATTCCCCGATTCAGTGGTGGTGCTAAGTGCGAGATCCACCAATAACGGTTAACATTCCGAGTGTTCAACGAAAAAGTGTGGAAGGTAAATATTGCCATATGGTGGAAAATTTAATGGGGTAAATATTGAGTTGGACACTAAATCGATCCATGTATGAGATGGGAGAAAATATCAAAAACGAAAAAGGAACGATTTAATTATAAACTGTGTTGAACAACAGCAGTTGGGTAACTTTGAAAAATCACCATAAATGGTGGAAAATGAATGGGAAGCTGAATAATATATGAAATTGAAGCTGGATGTGTCTGTTTTCATATGAAAGAAATAGAATAAGCAAAAGAGTTGTATTTTTTGAGATATCTGAATTTTACTAAAACAGGGCTGGATTGATTTCGAGATCCCCTGTTCTAACTTTGGAAAATTACCAAAAATTGTAAAAACATAATTATGGCATGAAATTTATGTCCCTGGAATCCTTATTGAGTCTATTTTTATTAGAAACAAGAAAACCCATTTTTCAAATTTTTTACAGAGAGTTAAGTAAATTTTAGTGAGGAAGGGTCAGAACCGTTGGGCAGTGAAACAGGGGAAGGTTTAATGAATAAACTGTACTAATTGGCTGGGTTAAAAATTCTGAAATTTTTATGGTGAAATGGTATATGAGTCTAGTTTCAGGGAAAATTTACGGAACTCAATTTGGAGCCCTGTAGCTCCAGATAAAAATAAATTAGCGACTATGACGCAGAAA
This sequence comes from Gossypium hirsutum, assembly GCF_007990345.1. Taxonomy (NCBI): domain Eukaryota; kingdom Viridiplantae; phylum Streptophyta; class Magnoliopsida; order Malvales; family Malvaceae; genus Gossypium; species Gossypium hirsutum. Next base: position 36,733,005 of record NC_053429.1, on the reverse strand, counting down.
AACAGCTTGCTGGAAATTGCCTAAACAATAAAGTTATTCATGAATATGTTTATATTTTGGTGTAGTTATGGGAGTAATTACTTATTTATCATGTGTTTACTTACTAAGCTATATGCTTACTCGATTTTATTTTTCTCTTGGTTATAGTGACTTCCAACAACTCGGAAATTGGAACGAAGTCAGACAATCATCTACACTATCCTTCACATTTGGGGTATTTTACTACTAGTGTTCCGAAATTTTATGGCATGTATAGACACTTTATGTAATGTGGGATCATCATGTAAATATATGTTATGGTTCCCTTTTAAATGTAGTGTTTATTAATAGTTAAACTATATGTGTGTTTATACAAATGAAATTGGTTGGTATATTGGAATGTGTTCTAAATTTGCAGGAGGTTTAAGCAAAAATAAGTAGGAATGCTGTCGAAAATTTTTAAAAATTTAGTAATACCTCATACTCTGTTCCGGTAAGGAATACGGGTAAGGGGTGTTACACCTTGCAAACAAAACCTTACCGATTGTCTTACCGCAATACATACGTTCGCAATTCAAGACCCTGACAGCCTTTCGTTTTGAAGAACCCAACTTGAATTAACGGCCGCAATTGCATGGGACATTAAATTCTGATCACAATCTTCCTTAACTTGTTCATGGAAATCTGAATATAGCACGGCCGGCTCGTCTTCCCAAGTCTATGCCAAAACGGCTCCAACCCAACGTGCTTTTTGAATTGAAATCGAGTTAAATTTAAGGGATTAATTTGTCCATCCCGATATTCTGGAGAGATGGTGAATACAATTTTAAGGATTTTTAGTGCGGATACAATTTCTCACGATTCTTGACAGGAAAGAATACCAGCCTAAAGCTAATTTGAATTTAAAGCATGAAATTTATCATGCTTTGCTAGTTATGGAAGTGGATTTAATGGTAATGGTGAAAGAAAACAATTTCAATTCAATTCCAACTAATTAAGGTGTACATTTTCGAGTGTACCATACCACCTATTTATACATAAGCCATATACTAAAATTAGGCTAGTTCCAACTACCCGCTAATTACATGAAATAATATCAGATTTTATTTTCTAAATTTGGCTTTTATAAGGTCAAAAGTCTGGCCAACCCCTCAAATGTCTCAAATTTATGATTCGGCCCATCTTCTTTTCCCATGCTTCAATTTAAACCATTTTTACTTGTCTTTGATTTATAGAATCCTAATTTCCTTCTTGACAATATTTAAACATAAAATTCACCAATTAGCAAGAAAGAACAAGTCGAGTTGAGCATGTAAAAGATGAAAAATAAACAAGCTATCACTATGTTGTTGTGTTTTTTGCCCCGTTCATACAAAATTTCAAGGAGACCTTGATTTATGTGAGAGATAATCTCTCGTTCAAGAGGACATGAAGTAAAATCTACTGAGCAAAGACAAACTCTATAACGAGTTAGGCCCAAATAATAAGACAGATGGACAAGCCTCACTTGTGTTGAAAAGGGCAGACAACAATCTAGAAAGTCAAATTGAAATAGGTCTAGGGCAAGATCAAAATCCAGGAACCGTGACAAACAATATGGCTATTGTAAGAAGATAGGCCATATTAAAGCAAAATGTTACAAACTTCAAAAAAAAACAAGAGGGATGTCAAAAACGTTGAGAAAGGAAAGCAAAATGCCAAAGTATCTGATGCTAGTGTAACTACGGACAAAAGTGATAATTTCTTGTTGGTGTCTACAAGTGAAAGTTCCAAGCTTACATCCGAATGGAATTTTGATTCAGGGTGCTCTTACCACACGTGTCCCAATAAGGATTTGTTTTCCACATACAGTTCAGTTAAAGGTGGTGTTGGAAAATTAGGCTTCCGCAAACACTACACTTACGGAAAGTAAACACGATTAAGTTTTGATTCAGTAGTGCAAAGAACAAAAGAGACTCTTAACTATATTCATTTTGATTTATAGGGTTTGACGCCTAAAATCTCAAAAGGATGTAATAAATATTTCTCAACTTTTATTGATGACCACTCTAGGAAAGTTTGGGTTTCTTTTTTGAAATAAAAGAATGAAGTCTTCAGAATCTTCAAGCAATGGAAAACGCAGCTAGAAAAACAAATCGGGAAGTTTGTGAAGTGGTTAAGAACGGATAATGGTCTTAATTTTTTTCATCAGAGTTTCACATTACTACAAACGGAAAGGGATAGAAAAACATCGCATCATTGTTTGTACTCCATAGCAGAATGAAGTTGCTGAAAGGATGAACAAAACCTTGTTTAAGACGGCTCGATATATGCTTTCTAATGCAGGTTTAAAGAAGGAGTTTTGGGCTAAAGTTGTCTATTTGACAAGCCTTGGGTTTCCATTGATTCAATTCGAGCTTAAATCCAACTTAAACGTGCCTCTACAGATGAAAAAGGCTACTCCTCTTGCTCATTAGTAGTGAAATTGGGACGTTTGCGAAAGACCTTCGTGTACCTGGAGGAACAAAATAATACGCAGTAGGGGTGCCTTCAAGCAAACCCATAGAATCCAAATAATACTTATCTAAATTATCCATATTATATGCACATGTTAAGGATGATAAATTGACTTCAGAGGGAAAAGGTTGAGAGGTTAAATTTGTAATATATGGGTCAAGTATTAGTAGTCGATTAGATCATAAAAAAGTATGAAAATTTCACACAAACCAATATCCTAATTTAACTTTAAATCCATAATGAATACACCACAAAAAGAACAATTCTATTTTAGTTAAAATAGATGATGAATCATTTTGACCTAAATAGCTAAAAATCGATGAATGTATCTTAAAACAAGTTCATACACCAACAAGTCCGTAGAGGTCTTAGGATTATAAAGTTAATTCCCAAAATGAGTTAAAGTAGAATAAAAAACATTTTCATCAAAATCACTTGGTATATCCAATAAATTAGTATGGTAAGAATCGATTTAAACATCGTCAAGGTCAACGAAACCCAGGGCGACGTTAAAATCCAAAATAGAGATTCTAATTTTTTACCAAGTAACTGAAAACAAACAACGTCTTGAGTTTCAACAGTTCACAATGCATTAATATTGAAGCTAAATGTTGTGTATAATTCATAAACTATTTCATAATATGCAGTACATGAAATATTTGCAAATGAATTCAACCAATAGCATCAAAATAGTTAAACACAACATCACGTATATTTAACATGTCAAGAGTGTAAAGATCAGTTTTCTTACAGACCCAGAGTGTCAAGAGTGTCGAATGTTGTTGTATTTTACGCAATGCTCCAAGGTTGTAATTTTAAAGACCATTGTAATCATCTTTCGATGGAAGTAGTGTAGCTACGACCTTGCTTATTACGTTAACCATCTTGAGATGGTCTAATATTTTCATTAGGCGAGCCAAGTGGTGGGCTTGAATTTCTAGCAACGTCAACACTACTATGTTGAGGCATCACTGACACATCAATTAGTGGTTGATGTGGTCGAGTGGCGGATTATCATGTTCGACGCTGAGAAACATGCTCATTTCTAGTCGAAGGACCTTCACCATGGTCGTTAGAAGTCCCAGCCACATCCGAACAACCTGCACAGTATGTTAGTAAAGGTAAAAAAAACTTGGCAAGTTAGGAATTAACCTTTTGGAAGTAGCGAGGCTGATGTGCTAATGTTCTGTCTCGATCGAAGTTGGGCTTCATCGGCGACAATTCCAATTATGCGTGATTGTTCGTCTTATAGGGGGCAGAGACAGTTCTAAGTTGTCATCATCTAAATTGACAACTAAAGGTGTTGAAAACCGATTTCGTCCGTGATTGAGCAAAGCCGAAAACCCACAGCTGCTTGGTTCTTAGTTTGAACCATGGTCTACAAATGTGCTTGAAAAACAAACGAAATTTGTTTACTATTTATCACGACAGTAGTTCACAGTGGCAACAGATGACTACAGCACACGGCGATGATGCTTGACAACCTTTGGGCAGTCATGTGGAGGATGGTATTTTTAAAGAAGAGATTTTAGAAGTGTAGGGGAGGTGGCGTTAATGGAGGGAAGGTAGGGGTTTGGTGTTATGAAAGGTTGGTGGTGCTTAGGTGAGAGGAATGTCTTTCGAATGGTGGTTTATGGTAGAAAAAATGATAGTTGAACGGCGGTGAGAAGGGAAGAAAAGGAGTGGGTTGGTGAGGAGAGACATGTCTCGACCGCAATGATGTTGTGGGGTCTAAGATCGACGGTGGTGAAGGAGGAACAAAATGAGCGACAGTGCTCGCGAAGTAGCATTCTTTGGTGTCAACTCAGTATGGTGGTATGCGAGTGTGAAGAGGAACTGTCAACTGAAAGGCATGGCGATGATATGTGGCAATGGCGGCAATGATATAGTGTTAAAGGGGTTAGAGTTTCTCGTTGAGAAGATAAAAAAAAAGGCAAGTAGAGAGGAAGGGTGGGGGCTTGGGGTTTTATTTTTTTCTCTCTTTTCTTTTTATTTTTGGTCAATTTGGGCCTTCTTTTCTCCCTTTTTTTCATTTTTTTTCTTTGTGCCAATTTGGTTGTTCGACATTCCTTTTTTTTCTTTTTTCTTTTTTTGGTTTTGTTTGGCTTGTTTAGATTTTTGGGGAACTGAGTTTTTTTTTTTTTGGTTTTGTGTAATTGGTTTTTGTTTGGGTGTTGGGTTGGTATTGGGTTTGGGGTAGGTAGATTAAGTGGATTTGGATTTTGGGGTTTTTATTTGGGTTAGAGGAGTTGAGTTTGGTTTGTAGGAAAATAAATGTCAACCCTTAGCATGGCGTGCCCATGCCATCATCAATATCTGATTTTCAGAAAATTGACAACCTCCATTATGTCCTTGGAAAATAAAACATTAACTAGATTAAATAATAATCTGGTTATTATTCATTTTATTTTCAACCTAAATTAAAATCAAAATTTTAATAAATTAAATTAAATTTGGGTTGCCTCCCAAGAAACCCTTTTGTTTAACATCGTTAGCTCGACAACCTGGAAATTTATTCAATCGGCTCTTTAAGGATTAATTCCTCAACCATGTGGACTTGAAAATTTTCGTAGAAAGGCTTCAATCATTGTCCATTGACTTTGAAGATTTTTCTAGATTCTTCACTTTTGACTTCAACTGCACCATGCGAAAATATGTGAGTAATAATAAAAGGCCCTAACCACTTAGTTTGGAGCTGTAAAGATTCTTAGTGTAAGGTCATAATGTAATACTTTCTACCCTACCACAAATTGTTTACGGGTTATCTTTTGATTATGGTATGCATTAATTTTATCCTTATAAATTTGGGCACTTTCAAATGCTTTTCGTTGAATTTGCTCAAGTTCTTGAATATGTAATTTATGATACTTAGCTACAGCTTTCAACTCCATGTTGCATTGCTTAACCACCCAAAATGCCTTGTGTTCTAATTCCACAGGAAGATGACTTGGTTTACCAAAAATAAGTCGATAATGAGACATACCTGTAGGCCCCTTAAAAGTTGTGCGGTACACCCAAAATGCATCATTTAGTCACAAACTCCAATCTTTCCTATATGGCTTAACTGTCTTCTCTAAAATCAACTTGATTTCTTGATCTGACACTTTCGCTTAACCATTTGATTAAGGGTGATAAGCTGTAGCAACTCTTGCATTACCCCATATTTTTTCAACAGTATGTCGATTACCTTATTGCAGAAATGTGTTTCCCAATCACTTATCAAAGCTTGCAGTGTGCCAAACTTGGAAAAAATATAACCTTTTAATAAATCCAATACAATTTTGGCATCAGCACGTCGGGTGGCTTTAGCTTCCATCTATTTTGACACATAGTCAATTGTAAGTAAAATATAAATGTTACTGAATGATGAGACAATAGGCACCATAAAGTCGATACCCTATACATCAAAAATTTCACATACAAGTATAGGTGTTAGAGACATTTCATTTTTTAGGCTTAATTTCCTCCCTTTTGACATTTTTCGCAAGTCTTACATAATAAATATGCATCACAAAAAATATGTGGACAATATAGCCCACATTTAGGTACTTTATGTGCAATTCATTTTAGGCCAAAATGTCCACCACATGTATAAAAATGACAAAAAGATAGAATCAATTTTATCTTAGTTTCTGCAATGCATCATCAAATTACCTAATCGGAACAGTATTTCCAAATGTAGGGGTCGTCCCAAATATAGTATCATGATTCTTGTTAATATTATCCTTTTTAGATCGTGATAAATTAGAAGTAATTATACATGTAGTAAGGTAATTCACCATGTCCGCGTACCAAGGAAAAATTGTTTGAGCAGAAAGTAGACTTTTATACGAGAAATCGTCTTTAAGCGGTGTGACATCTTTTGACAAAGGTATTCGGCTCAAATTGTCAGCTACCAGATTCTCGCATCCTTTCTTATCATTAATCTTAAGATCGAACACTTGCAAAAGTAATACCCATCTAATAAGCCTTGGCTTTGCTTCCTTTTTCCCGATCAGATATTTAAGAGTTGCATGGTCAAAGAAAATAATAATTTTCATTCCTAATAAATATGATTGAAACTTTTCCAAATCAATGGCTATAGCTAGAAATTATTTTTCAGTGGTTTAGTAATTACTTTGGGTGACATCCAAGGTCTTAGATGCATAAGAGATAATGTGTAGCTCTTTCTCGATTCTTTGCCCAAGGACCGCACCTATACTGTGGTCACTTTCGTCGCACATGATTTTGAAAGGATAGTTCCAATTTCGTGGCTGAACTATGGGTGTTGAGATAATTTATGTTTAAGCATGTCAAACACATCCCTGTATGATCGGTCAAACTCAAACTCGTTGACCTTCTATAAGAGATTACAAATTGGTTGTGCAATTTTTGAGAAGTCTTTAATAAACCACTTGTAAAAACCTGCATGACCAAGAAAAAAACGGATCTCCCTCACAATTGTGGGGTACGAAAGTGAGTGAATAATATCAATTTTTACTTTATCAATAGAAATTCCATCAGTAGAAATGATATGACCTAGAACTAATCCTTTATCAACCATAAAATTACATTTCTCATAATTTTGAACAAGGTTAAATTATAGGCACCTTTCTAAAATTTTTGCAAGATTTGACAAACATATATCAAAAGATTCACCATACACAGTAAAGTTATCCATAAATCCCTCAATTATTTTCTCGACGTAGACGGGAAATATACTTAACATACATCTTTAGAATGTGGCTAGTGCATTGTAAAGTCCAAATGGCATCTGTCTATAACCAAATGTTCCAAAGGGACTCATAAATTTCATATTCCCTTGATCCTACAGTGCCACTAGTATTTGGAAAAAAACTGAGTAACTATCAAGACAGCAATAATGAGATTTTTTGACTAAATGTTCTAACATCTAGTCAATAAAAGAAAGTGGAAAGTGATCTTTCCAAGTTAAGGAATTCAACTTCTTGTAATCTATGCAGACTCTCCACCCGTTTTGCAACCGAGTAGGAAACATCTCACCCGCTGAATTTTCAATTACAGCTAACCTCTCATAGATATACTACAAGAGTGACTGTTCAATCAGTCCATGTTGTGGGAAACTTGCACACAAATTATTGTATCGCTCCCAGTAATCATAGAGCGATTCAGTCTCTTTTTACCAAATTCCCACAATGTCCCTCCTTAATTCGGCTACTCGATTACTCGAAAGAACCTATGAAGAAATAAACAAGACATGTCAGACCATGTATTGGCAGATCCTGGAGGTAAACAAAATAAACATTCTCAAGCAAAGTCGGCTAATGAGAAAGGAAAAACACAAAGTTTAATTTGATCCTCGGTTACCCCCTGATGTTTCTTGCTCGTGCAAACCATATGAAACTCTATGAGATGGGTGTACAGATTTTTATTTTGTAATTTGTGGAAAGAAGGCAATAGATTAATCTGGTTGTTATTCCTCCTGCCAGATAAGTTATGCACAACCGTTGTTGTTCATCTGGTGTTGCTATGAGCTGGCATATAGTTTGCTCTACCATCTCATCTGGTTTGTCAAATGAGAAAATATCCTCGGTGTAAGATCCTGTTTTGAACTCAGATATGGTCGTTTATCGCGTTGAATGGCTTCTCTTTACAGTTTTTGCACCAACTTCTCTTTTTCTGGTTCAAACTCTAGAGTTTCCAGTTTTGATCTGGTCATGAGGAAAACAAACAAAAATTAGAAAAATATCTCCAATCCTTGACAATGGCCCAAAATTTGGTGGATGTCGAAACCACCAAATAAAAATAATTCCTACAATTAAATAACTCCAAATAGTAGTAAAAAGTAGTAGGGTCGATTGCACATAGTCTTTTTCTTTATGAACAGAATTTTTGTCATGCTAATAATCGTGGCAATAGTCGTGCCCACGACTCCAAACGATTTGCTGAAAAATAAATAAATTATGGGAGTTTTGAAATGACTAGAAATTAAATAAATGAGATAGTAGAAATAAATAATTAATTAAATTGAAAATTAAATTAAATTGGGAAATAAATTTAGATTTTGTAAACAGAGTTAGCCTTAGTCCTAGACTCCGTGGATTTCAGTTTTTGAATCGATCCTCGAAAATTAATTTTTTCCTCAAAAAAATAAACTGGTTATAGTGGCTAAGAACGTCCTAATCACCAATTCTTCCTCTCATAGTTGATCTCGGTACGCCTTGCACACCAACCCTTACCGATTGCCTAACCGTGATACACGCATTCACAATTCAAGACCCTGGCAGCCTTTCATTCTGAAAAACCCATCTTAGATTAATGACCCTAACCGTGCGGAACGTTTAAATCTGATCAAAATATCCTTTAAATTTTTCAAAGAAATCCAAATACAACACAACCGACTCATCCTCCCAACTCTACACCAAAACGACATGTGTCCCAATAAGGATTGGTTTTCCACGTACATTTCAGTTGAAGGTGGAGTTGTGCTTATTGGGAATAACTCTGCAGGTAAGAAAATCATGATCCAAATAGTACAAACCAATATGCACGACGAAATAGTATAGAAATTGTTAGATGTTAGGTATGTGCCTGACCTAAAGAAAAATCTCATCTATTTGGGAATTTTAGACTCGAATGGTTGCAGGATTGTTATCGAGTGATGTGGTTTAAATGTTTCTCGTGAAGCTGTCATTGTGATGAGAGGAAAAAAGAAGGGCAACTTATATGTTTTTCAAGGGTTGACAATGACTGGTGCGACTGCAATTACTGAAAAAGAGCCAAAATCGTTGCCATGTCATGACGAGAACCAACCTAACGTCGTGACAATACGACATGCTTTTTTCTCTAAAGATTCTATTTCAACCAAACTTTTAGAACATACGACTTGGTCATATGAGCAAGAAAATTACAACATTGTGTAAAAGAAGTCTTCTCAAAGACATTGGATTTAGAAAATAGGCTTCCACAGACACTGCACTTACAGGAAGCAGACACGAGTAAGTTTCGATTCAGCAATGTAAAGAACAAAAGGGACTCTCAACTATATTTATTTTGATTTATGGGGTCTAACACCTGACATCTCAAAAGGATGTAATAAATATTTCCCAACTTTTATTGATGACCACTTTAGGAAAGTTTGGTTTTTTTTTTGAAATAGAAGAATAAAGTCTTCGGAATCATCAAGTAATAGAAAACGCTGCTATAAAAACAAACTGGAAAGTTCGTGAAGCGGTTAAGAATGGATAATATTCTTGGGTTATGTTCATCAGAGTTTAATGATCACTACAAATGGGAAAGGATAGAAAGACATCACATCATTGTTGGTACTCTATAGTAGAATGGAGTTACTAAAAAGATGAATAGATCCTTGCTTAAAAAGGCTAGATGTATGCTTTCTAATACAGGTTTAGGAAAGGAGTTTTGGGCTGAAGTCGTCCATTTGGCTAGCCTTTTGGTGAACTCATCTCTTCATCGAGCATTGAACAGAAAAGTTCCAAATAAGATACGGTCAAGTAATTCTAACCTTAGAAGTTTCTGTTGTCCTACTTATACAAAAGTTAGTTAGGGAAAGCTTGAACCAAGGGCCGTGAAGTGCATATTTTTTAGGTTATCTGTCGGTGTAAAAGGTTTCAAATTGTGGTGCTTAGAAACCAACAAGATAATTGTCAATAGAGATTTTACGTTCAGTGAATCTACTATGATTCATTTGACAAAAGGGTCATTTACATTTAAAGACACAACAAACCAGGGTGTCTCAAGAACAGTAGAGTCAAAGGAACAAAAAGTTAGTGACATCGCGACAAGAAGAATCACGGTGTCGTAACGTCACGATGAACTTGGGCAACTTCTCGATGAAGAAACACGGGATGTCACGATGTCACAACAAAATTCTGATGTTGGTGATCAAAATGTTGTTTCGGGTCAATTTGGGACTTCATCCAACTCACAAGTATCGTCACCATCTCAATTAACAAATTATAAGTTGGTTCATGATAGAAAAAGGCAAGAAATTTGATCAACAATGAAATACTATGAAGGAAACCTAGTGATACACTCTAATTGTTGCAAAGAGCATTGATTCAACTGATCCTTCATGTTATTTCAAGGCAATTTATACATCTGATTCTATCAAATGGCATGTTTCTATACAAGAAGAGAAAAAATCACTCCAAAAGAATGAGACTTGGCATCTAGTTAAACCACCCATCGAAAAGAAAATAGTTGGTTACAAATAGGTGTTCAAGAAGAATGAGGGTTCAGGTTCGAGCAACACTAGGTATACGGTAAGGTTGGTCGCAAAGGGATACAGTCAAGTGGAAGGAGTTGATTTAATGATGTTTTCTCTCTCGTCATAAAACATACGTCCATTCGAGCACTTTTGGCTCTTGTTGCATCAAACAATCTTGAGTTAGAGTAGTTAGATGTAAATACTACTTTCCTTCATGGTGACATTAAGGAAGACATCTACATGCAACAACTAGAAGGCTTCAAAACTAAAGGTAAAGAAGATCATGTTTTCCTTCGATGATAATCATTATATGGTTTGAAGCAATCTTCTCGATAGTGGTACAAAAAGTTTGACTCCTTTATGTTAAGTATTGGTTTCACATGAAGTAAGTATGAAATTTGCGTGTATTTACAACTTTTAGATGATGAATCGTTCATATATTTGTTATTTTATATTGATGATATGTTGATAGCAACTAAAAATCTGCTAGAAATTGAATGACTTAAAACCATGCTTAACTCTAAATTTGAGATAAATAATTTAGGAGCAGTAAAGAAAATTTCGGGGATGGAAATTTCAAGGCATATACGTTTCGAAAAATTATTCTTGTCACAATAGAGGTACATCAAGAAGATCCTTGAGCAATTTTAGATGCATGACTCAACTGGTAAGTACTTCCTTAGCTACACATTTCAATCTTTCCATTTCAGATTCCCTTCAAACTAAAGATGAAGAAATGTACATGTAAAAGGTACCTTACTCAAACACAGTTGAAAGTCTAATGTATGAAATGGTATGCACTTGTCCCAATATTTCACACACTGTTTGTGTCATTAGTAGATATATAACCAAACCCAACAAATTATAGTAGCATGCAGTTGAGTGAATTTTTAGATATTTAGGAGGAACTTCAAAATATGCTTAGAGTTTGAAAGAAATCAAAAAATTTAGCCTATTATGTTGATTCAGATTTTGTAGGAGACTTAGATCGAAAGAGGCCTCTCACAGGTTATCTATTTACTTTCGGAGATTATGCCATTAGTTGGAAAGCAACACTTCAAGCCACAGTGGCCTTATTGACTACTAAAGTAGAATACATGGCAATCACTAAAGTTATGAAGGAATCAATTTGATTAAGAGTCCTGTAACACCCCAAACCCGGCCTAAACATTATGGCTGAATTTGTAATGTCACATTAGAGTGTGTTTTGAAAAGCGTTGTTCATTGGAAAAGTCTGTTTTAACATAAAACCTCGTTATGATTTTGACAAGTCAAGATATCTTGTTCATTGTTAAAACTCTGGGTTGGTTTAGTAAAACGTAAGTCAACTTAGATTGTGATTACCCTTTTTTGAAAAAAATAGTGTTTGTTGCAGAAGCTTTTTAAACAAGTTGCGTAAGCGTGACAGTTGGAAATCATTTATCTTTTGAAAACTTGAGTCCTACTGCTAACAGGTGTAAACCAATATAATTAAATCCCCAAATTAAAAAAATAAACTTAAAGCGGCCTTATTACATAATAAAACCTAAAAGAAATCTCAATTATAATATTAAAAGAAAACTTCGTCGAGTGGCCACCTTTGAGTCCTCCGTCGCCTCGATCCATCTAAGCCTGGGGCTTTCCTGCACAGTTAATAGATGGGTGAGTTTACGAAAACTCAATGTGTGAAATCCCATAAAAACATATAGTTAGAGTAAACATAATTTGGGCCTAAGCCCTTTCAGTTTCAGTTAGGGGCCTTAGCCCCTCTTTTAGCAGCACTATGTAACACCCCTAACCCGTATCCAACCCCGGATAGGGCTTGAGGCATTACCGGGACTTTACACTTTCGGTACATGAACCCAGGTAACAAAATTTCATTTAAACTTAAAATATTTCAATTATGAACATCTCGTCCCTTATATAGGCCTCCGAAACCTATAACATATCAGAAGGCAACATGGGACAAATTCAGGCTCGTTCGGTTTCCCTTGGGCTCCTTAGAACATTTTCCTTAGCAAAAAGGGGTACACGCCCGTGCAGGTGGGCCGTGTAGACTCACATGCCCATGGACTCACCCCGTGTTCAAAACTTGAGCATTTTGTTAAATTCACACGGCCAAGACACACGCCCATGTGTCCTACCTGTGTGCTAATTTAGCTTAAAGTTTTAGGTGCAGGGGACACACGGTCATACCACACGCCCATGGGGATGGACCGTGTGTCTCACACGGCCTAGACACACGCCCGTGTGTCTAACCATGTGGACCTTCATAGGCTATTTTCCAAGCCTTTAGTCACTCCTTTCCTACTGCTTCTTCTTAATAGATACCAAATTCAAAGTAAAACATGATCATACACTTGTAAATGATCTTGATGAAGTTATTTGTATGGAAACCTCATATCATGGGTTTCATGAAAAAGGTTATTTCCCATCTAGCATTTATGGGTTCTTATGTTATTGCAATACATTCAAGACTTGGCTCGTTTTTGAACTCATTGCCATTTGTAGCAACCCATCATAATGGAGCATAAACATGCATATAAAGGCAGGTCATCGCCTACTTTCAAATATGCCATTTTCTGTGGCCTTATATAAAAAGATGAATGCATCTTTACATGCCTTTATTTGGCAATTCAAATGATACATGACAAAATACTCAAAGCCCTATACATGCCATTAATAAAATAGAAGTGTCTTTATACCAGAGCTTGACTAGTTGATAGTGTGTTGACTCTCCAATTTTCTTCCAATCCTTATAAGTCCTCGAGCTCTGTAAAACAGGGAAAAAGAGAGGGGTAAGCATTTACTTGCTTAGTAAGCTCGAATAACCAAAAAGTAAACTTACCGAGTAATTAGTATACATCCATACTTAAATCATGGAATCATCTATTATAAAATAATTTCCTATCACATGCACTCAATCAATGAGTTAGTCACTTAACAAAACATCATGTAATTTTTATAGATGAGTTCATTATTCATCATCTTGTTAGCATACATCATATTAACCCCGTTGAGTTTCTAGGAAATCTTGATGGAATACCCAATATCCGTCAATTCTCACGAATGATCATTTTACATATATGCTCTCCCATGAACCTCACATTTCATGGCAAAATTACCAGTCCTGCAATGAATCGAAAGTTACGGTATCAGAAATCGAGTCTTGAGTACTGTTTTTGTGAAATTAATTCATGAATATTTATTAGAAATATTTATGAATTATAGTTGAGTGGTTGATTAATGTTTGATTAAGTTAAGTAGCTTGAATTTAGAATAAGGACTAAATTGCATAAGGTATAAAATTTTAATTATAGATTAAAGATTAGTAAAGGGACTAATCTAGCAATTAGACCCTAAGTGACATGTGTGTGTTAATATTGTATAACATGTGTAATAGTTGGTAACAATATTAAATGTGTTAAAGTATTTTTTCTTATAGATTAAGTTATTTTATTAGAATAATATTATATTATTAATATTATTATATTGAATATAGATTTATGAATAAAGGAAACAAAAAAAAAGAAAGAAAGATAGAAAGAGTTACAGAGAGTAAACGTGAGAAAGAAAGAAAGAAAAAGAAAAGGGAAAATTTGAGGATTAAGGCCCTAAAGCTTGATTGGTAAGTTGTTTTAGCTCATTTTCTTGTGATTTTTATGTTTATGGATGTCTAATTCAAAGTTCTACATGTATAAGGTTAAAATGAAGAAAAATAGTGAATTTTTAGATGTCTATTAAGTTGATTAAGTTGAGGATTATGGGTTAAAATGATAGAATTTTAAGTTAGAAGTGATTTGTTAAAGGAATTTTTAAGTTAGGTTTAACTAGGGACTAAGTTGTATAGAGCTCAAAATTTATGTTTTATGATGATTTTTTTATGAGCTTGAAATTGTTAATGAGTTGATTAAATGAAAATATGATGATTTACTTTAAAAAAAAAGATTAGTAATGGGAAAATGATGAAATTGGAATTTTTATAAAAGTTTGATAGAAAGTGAAAATGTGTTTAATGAATTAGTATATTGATAATTTTTAATTGTATGATTGTTCGTAACTAACATAGCACCAGATACGTTATCAAAGAAGGGAAAAGAGAAATTGAACGAAGATATCGATTAAATTCGATAAATAGTGGTTTGTATTTCTATAAACCGAGCTTAATCGTTATTGCTATATTTGATAATTATATTGTATGAAAATGTGAATAAGGTAAGTATTCTTACCATATTGAAATGAATGTGATTTTAAATACCCTATTAACAGTGTCGGGCTAGTCGGATATAGTTGACATGTCATAGGAATTGGAAGTATTGGGATATTCACACATTGAGTCGATGAGACACTATGTGTCGACTACTGTTAAAGTTCCAGATTTGTTTTGATGAAGTACTTTGTGTACTATAATGTTAAAGTTCCGGATTTGTTCCGATGAAGCACTATGTGCTTATCCCGGAGTGTGGGTTGGATCTGTGTATCCGTCAGTGTCCGAGTTATGTTAATAAGGGTAAATAAAGTAAAGATTATTAAAGTACTAATTGATTGACTGTTATTGGAATGATGATTGATATTGAATAATAGCAACAATGTGTTTGAATTACCATGTTTTAAAGTTGATTAAGCTATTGTTTATAGAAATACCACTGAGAGTATTCTCAGCGAACGGTTTGTTTCCATGCGCAGGCTAGGTACGAAAGTATAAGGACTCAGCATACAAGCCGATCCCCGAACTCAAATTGGTGAAGTTTCTATCTTTTTGGAAAATGGCATTGTACCTAGGATGTCTTTTAGTAATTTTTAAAGTACCTAAGTTGTTAAGTGATATTTTGATATGTTTTGTACATGTTACCAAAACCTTAAGTATGGTATGTTTTTGATATGTTAGTGAAGAGAAATAAGAGGAAGTGATGGTAAATATTGTAGAGAGAAGAAATGAAGATGTTATAAACTTAGTCATCAACATTTTATACTAAAACAGATTTGGACAGTAGCAGTAGTCCAACTTTGAAAATACACTAAAAATAGTAGAAAGTGAATTATATGATGAATAAAATATTTAATTTAAGCTTAATGAATCTATTTTTATATGGAAGAAACAAAATAGGTAAAAGAGTTGTATTTTATGAGATATTTACGTTTTGGTGAAATAGGGTTAGAGCAATTTTTAGATTCCCTATTCTGACTTTAGAAATTCACTATAAATTGTGTATAAATAATTATCACTAAAACTTTATATGTATGGATTCCTTATTGAGCGTATTTTTAACTAAAATAAATGGAATAGTCATTGGATTTCTGTACAGGAAGAAATTTGATTCGTAGTGCATAGGGGTCAGAGTAGCCAAACCCTGAAACAGGGGAGACTTTTACTAATAAACTGTACTAATTGGCTAGATCAAAAATTCTAGAAAAAAATTAATAAGTAGATATATGAGTCTAGTTTTAGGAAAAATTTACGAAATTGATTTCGAGTTTTGTAACTCGAGATATGATTTTTTTTAGTGACCGTTATGCAGATGGATAGTTTACTACGAGAATTGTTTAAGTGCTAAAATATGTTTAGTAATGTCTCATGCTCGACTCCGGCGACGGTCTCAGGTAAGGGGCTGTTACAATTTGATTGGTATCAAAGCTAATTAGGTTTAGTCGGTTCTAGGACTAAATCGATTGTGAATGTGAATCTAGAGGTACATGCCATTACTAAGTCAAATTTGAGTTGGGATTGGATGTTGATATGTTTATTGAATATTTCTATTTTATAGCATTAAGAATGTCTGATAAAAGCATTGAGGATACTGATCAAGAGATGTATAGTGAAGATGATGAACCGTATAATGTGAATGAATCGGAGTCTGCAACTCCAAGTGTGAATCCGGTAGAAAATCAACCGAATGTTGGAAAAGATAATACTGAAATCTTCAGAATGATCGCCGATGCCCTTCAAACAGCGGTAGGAACTATGTCTGCTACGTCCTCTACCCTACTAACCAAAGAGCTCCAATTAAAGAATTGAGAAAATATGGAGCTACAGAATTTTTGGGTGCAAAGGGAATTGATTCGACTACTGCTGAAAACTGGTTAGAGACTACAAAGAGAGTTCTGAAGCAACTTGAATGTACACCACAAGAAAGCTTAGTGTGTGTTGTCTCATTACTGCAAGAGGAAGCTTTCGTATGGTGGGAATTAGTGATTCAGAATGTACTTGAGGAACAGGTAAGTTGGGACTTCTTTCAAAAAGAGTTTTGAGAGAAGTATTTGGGAGAAATGTACATAGAGGACAAAAGACAAGAGTTCTTAACACTGAAACAAGGTGAGATGCTCATAGTGGATTATGAACAAGAATTTCTGAGATTGAGCAAATATGCCACCGAGTTTGTACCGACTGAAGCCGATCGATGTAAGAGATTTTTAAGAGGATTACATGATGAATTTAGACTATAGTTGATGCCTCTTAGAATCACTGAGTTTGCGGATTTAATGGAAAGAGCTAAGAAGATTGAACAAATTCTCGGAAGAGATAAAAAGTCTGAAGTTGCTCGTTTCTACTGAAAAACGTCTCGGAATGGTTAGTTCAAGTCCGCAGCCTAAGCGGTCAAAGGAATCACGAGGTAATTGGAGATTTAGTTCTCGATCAGATTGAGGTGATCGAGGTTAAAAAAGACAGACTACTGTGTCTACTGGCAGTATCCGAAGTCCAGTTCAGAATACTGAAATTCCAATATGTGAGCATTGTGGAAATCGACACAAAGAGGAATGTAAAAAGTTGACTGGAGGTTGTTTTCGTTGTGGAGCTACCGATCACTTTATTAAAGATTGCCCAAAGATTTCTGGAACAACACCGACAGTAGTGCAAAGATCTGAATCTGCTTCCAGAGGTCGAGGATCAGGCCGAAGGAGTTCGTTTGCTAGAGGTGGTGCTAGAAGAACTAGTGAGAGTGCTACACAACAATCTGAAGCTAGAGCTCTAGCTCGAACATATGTTGTGAGGACTTGAGAAGAGAAAGATGCTCACGATGTGGTGACAGGTATATTCTTATTGAATTCAGCACCCGTTTATGCTTTAATAGACCCTGGGTCATCACATTCATATGTTAATACGAAAGTAGTTGAGACGGAAAAATTAGAGTCTGAACTGTCTAAAGTTATGATAGAAGTGTCTAGTCCACTGGGACAAACTACTTTAGTGAACCATATATGTCGAAGATGTCCATTAATGATTCAAGATAGAATATTCCCTGTTGATCTGTTGATTATGCCATTTGGCGACTTTGATGTTATTTTGGGAATGGACTGGTTATCAGAACATGGAGTGATTTTAGACTGTTATAAGAAGAAGTTTACTATTCAGAATTAAAGTGAAGATAGGATTGAAGTAAATGGTATTCAGACTAGTGGATCAATTCGTATTGTTTTAGCCATTAAAGCTAGCAAGCTTCTTCATCGAGGTTGTAATGCTTTCTTAGCATATGTGATTAATTCAGATTCAGTTGAAAGTCAGTGTAGTAAGATTCGGATTGTATGCGAATTTTCTGATGTATTCCCTGAAAAATTACCTGGATTACCCCCTGATCGAGGGGTAGAATTTATGATTGAAGTCTACCCAGGTACAGATCCAGTACCGATACCTCCGTACCGTATGGCACCTACTGAGCTTAAGGAATTAAAAGTACAGTTGCAAGACTTATTGGATAGAGGTTTTATACGACCTAGTACATCACCATGAGGAGCTCCAGTGTTATTTGTTAAGAAGAAAGATGGGTCGATGCGGTTGTGCATTAATTATCGACAACTCAACAAAGTGACTATCAAGAACAAGTATCCACTTCCCCGAATAGATGATTTGTTTGATCAACTGAAAGGAGCTTCCGTATTTTTAAAGATTGATCTGACGTCGGGATACTATCAGTTGAAAGTAAAAGAGTGCGACATATTGAAAACGGCATTCTGTACGAGGTATGGGCATTATGAATTTTTAGTGATGCCATTTGGACTGACAAATGCCCCTGCTGCTTTTATGGATCTTATTAATCGAATTTTTCAGCCGTACTTGGATCAGTTCGTAGTAGTTTTTATCGACGATATTTTGGTGTATTCCAAGTCAGAAAAAGACCATAAGCATCATCTCTGGGTTGTTTTGCAAATACTACGAGAAAAGCAATTGTACGGAAAATTGAGCAAGTGTGAATTCTGGTTGTCAGAAGTTGTGTTTCTTGGTCATGTCGTATCAGCTGATGGAATTAGAGTGGATCCAAAAAAGATTGAAGCAGTTATTCATTGGAAAGTTCCTAAGAATGTATCAGCGGTGCGAAGTTTTCTCAAATTGGCTGGTTACTATCGAAGATTCATCAACGAATTTTCAAAGATAGCCTTACTGATGACCAAGCTACTATAGAAGAATATTCCATTTGTTTGGAATGAGCAATGTCAAAAAAGTTTTGAAGCATTAAAACGAATGTTAACAGAAGCACCGGTGTTGACTTTACCAGAATCAGAAAGAGATTTTGTAGTGTACAGTGATGCTTCATTGAGTGGACTGGGATGTGTACTGATGCAGAACGGGAAAGCCATTGCTTATGCTTCTCGGCAACTGAAACCGCATGAATGTAACTATCCAACTCATGATTTAGAATTAGCAGCTGTAATTTTTGCCTTGAAGATTTGGAGGCATTATCTTTATGGTGAAAAGTGCTATATTTATACGGATCATAAAAGTTTGAAGTATCTACTTTCGCAAAAAGAATTGAATCTGAGACAAAGGCGTTGGATAGAGCTTCTGAAATACTATGATTGTGTCATAGACTATCATCTAGGGAAGGCTAATGTAGTAGCCGATGCACTGAGTAGAAAGGCTGCGATTGAATTACGAGCAATGTTTCCACAACTTAGTATCACTGAAGATGGAAGTCTTTTGACTGAATTAAGAATAAAGCCAGTAATGTTTGATCGAATCAGATCAACACAGTTAGAAGATGATAATTTGTTAAAGAAAAGAGAGATGATTCGGAATGGTACAACAGAAAATTTTAGCATTGATGGAAATGACTGTCTAAGATTTCAGAATCAACTTTGCACTCCAACTAATTCTGAGTTGAAAGAGTTAATTCTTCGAGAAGCTCATAATAGTCCATTTGCATTTCATCTTGGAGGTATGAAAATGTATCATGATTTGCGTGAATTGTATTGGTGGTCGGGAATGAAAAAGGATATAACTGAATATGTGGAAAAGTGTTTGACTTGTCAACAAGTGAAGGCAGAACATCAAGTTCCATCGGGATTACTTCAGCCTATCAATATTCCTGAATGGAAATGGGACCGAATAAGTATGGACTTTGTAACGGGATTACCGATGTCTGCAAATAAAAAGAATGCTATTTGGGTAATAGTTGATCGACTTACGAAGTCAGCTCATTTATTAGCTGTGAGAACTGATTGGTCGTTAAAGAAACTTACTGAGGTTTATGTTCGGGAAATCGTTAGATTACATGGTATTCCAAAATTGATAATTTCTGACAGAGATCCAAGGTTTACGTCAAGGTTTTGGAAGCAATTGCATGAATCTTTCGGTACTCGACTTCACTTTAGTATAGCTTTTTACCCACAGACTGATGGTCAATCTGAATGGGTAATACAAATTTTAGAAGATATGCTTTGAGCCTGTATGATTGATTTTGAGTCTAACTGGGAATATTATTTGTCATTAGCCGAATTTGTGTATAATAATAGTTTACAGTCAAGTATACAGATGGCATCGTATGAGGCTTTGTATGGACGAAGATGCTGATCACCCTTATGTTGGACAAAACTGAATGAGAAAAAAATGATTGGGCCTGAATTGGTTCAAGAAATGGAAGGTGCGGTTAAGAAGATTCGGGAAAGATCGAATACTGTTTTTGACAAACAGAAATCGTACACAGATTTGAAACGATGGGATATTGAATACCCAGTCGGGGATAAAGAATTTTTAAAGCTTTCACCTTGGAAGAAAATTCTAAGATTTGGTCAAAAAGGAAAGTTAAGTCCTCGTTTTATTGGGCCTTACGAAGTTATTGAGAGAATTGGACCAGTAGCGTATCGATTGGCGTTACCTCCTGAACTACAGAACATGCACTATGTCTTCCATATTTCTATGCTAAGAAGATATCGATCGGATCCTTCACATGTTATTACGACTGAGAATGTAGAGATTCGACCTGACTTATCATACGAAGAAGAACAAGTTGAAATTCTAGCACGAGAGGTAAAAGAACTACGGAATAAACTTATTCCTTTAGTAAAAGTGCAATGGCGAAGTCACAGTGTTGAAGAAGCTACATGGGAACCGAAAGAAACGATGAGATCTCAGTACCCCTATCTCTTTTCAGGTAAATTTCGAGGCTGAAATTTATTAAGGGGGAGAGAATTGTAATGAACCGAAAGTTACGGTATCGAAAATCGAGTCTTGAGTACTGTTTCCGTGAAATTAATTCATGAATATTTATTAGAAATATTTATGAATTATAGTTGAGTGGTTGATTAATGTTTGATTAAGTTAAGTAGCTTGAATTTAGAATAAGGACTAAATTGCATAAGGTATAAAAGTTTAATTATAGATTAAAGATTAGTAAAGGGACTAATCTAGCAATTAGACCCTAAGTGTCATGTGTGTGTTAATATTGTATAACATGTGTAATAGTTGGTAAAAATATTAAATGTGTTAAAGTAGTTTTTCTTATAGATTAAGTTATTTTATTAGAATAATATTATATTATTAATATTATTATATTGAATATAGATTTATGAATAAAGGAAATAAAAAAAAGAAAGAAAGATAGAAAGAGTTATAGAGAGTAAACGTGAGAAAGAAAGAAAGAAAAAGAAAAGGGAAAATTTGAGGATTAAGGCCCTAAAGCTTGATTGGTTAGTTGTTTTAGCTCATTTTCTTGTGATTTTTATGTTTATGGTTGCCTAGTTCAAAGTTCTACATGTATGAGGTTAAAATGAAAAAAAATAGTGAATTTTTAGATGTTTATTAAGTTGATTAAATTGAGGATTATAGGTTAAAATGATAGAATTTTAAGTTAGAAGTGATTTGTTAAAGGAATTTTTAAGTTAGGTTTAACTAGGGACTAAGTTGTATAGAGCTCAAAATTTATATTTTATGATGATTTTTTTATGAGCTTGAAATTGTTAATGAGTTGATTAAATGAAAATATGATGATTTAGTTAAAAAAAAGATTAGTAATGGGAAAAGGACGAAATTGGAATTTTTGTAAAAGTTTGATAGAAAGTGAAAATGTGTTTAATGAATTAGTATATTGATGATTTTTAATTGTATGATTGTTCGTAGCTAACATAGCACCGGATACGTCATCAAAGAAGGGAAAAGAGAAAGTGAACGAAGATATTAGTTAAATTCGATAAATAGTGGTTTGTATTTCTATAAACCGAGCTTAATCGTTATTGCTATATTTGATAATTATATTGTATGAAAATGTGAATGAGGTAAGTATTCTTACCATATTGAAATGAATGTGATTTTAAATACCCTATTAATAGTGTCGGGCTAGTCGGATATAGTTGACATGTCATAGGAATTGGAAGTATTGGGATATTCCGACATTGAGTCGATGAGACACTATGTGTTGACTACTGTTAAAGTTCCAGATTTGTTCCGATGAAGTACTTTGTGTACTATAATGTTAAAGTTCCGGATTTGTTCCGATGAAGCACTATGTGCTTATCCCGGAGTGTGGGTTGGATCCGTGTATCCGTCAGTGTCCGAGTTATGTTAATAAGGGTAAATAAAGTAAAGATTATTAAAGTACTGATTGATTGACTGTTATTGAAATGATGATTGATATTGAATAATAGCAACAATGTGTTTGAATTACCATGTTTTAAAGTTGATTAAGCTGTTGTTTATAGAAATGCCACTAAGAGTATTCTAAGCGTATGGTTTGTTTCCGTGCGTAGGCTAGGTACGAAAGTATAAGGACTCAGCATACAAGCTGATCCCCGAACTCAAATTGGTAAAGTTTCTATCTTTTTGGAAAATGGCATTGTACCTAGGATGTCTTTTGGTCATTTTGAAAGTACCTAAGTTGTTAAGTGATATTTTGGTATGTTTTGTAAATGTTACCAAAACCTTAAGTATGGTATGTTTTTGATATGTTAGTGAAGAGAAATAAGAGGAAGTGATGGTAAATATTGTAGAGAGAATAAATGAAGATGTTATAAACTTAGTTATCAACATTTTTAAAACAGATTTGGACAGTAGCAGTAGTCCAATTTTGAAAATACACCAAAAATAGTAGAAAGTGAATTATATGATGAATAAAATATTTAATTCAAGCTTAATTAATCTAATTTTATATGGAAGAAACAAAATAGGTAAAAGAGTTGTATTTTATGAGATATTTATGTTTTGGTGAAACAGGGTTAGAGAAATTTCTGGATCCCTGTTCTGACTTTAGAAATTCACCATAAATTGTGTATAAATAATTAGGACTCATTTCGTAGTGCACAGGGGTCAGAGTAGCCAAACCCTGAAACAGGGGAGACTTTTACTAATAAACTGTACAAATTGGCCTGACCAAAAATTCTAGAAAAAACATTAGTAAGTAGATATATGAGTCTAGTTTAAGTGAAAATTTACGGAATTGGATTTCGAGTTTTGTAACTCGAGATATGATTTTTTTAGCGACCATGATGCAGATGGATAGTTTACTACGAGAATTGTTTAAGTGCTAAAATAAGTTTAGTAATGTCTCATGCTCGACTCCGGCGACGGTCTCGGGTAAGGGGGTGTTACAAGTCCAGGTTAAATTCCCCATATCATGAACTCATAAGGTGATGTCGGGATTACCAGTCCAGGCTAAATCTCTTATTGTGACAAACACCCTTAATGAGCTCGGATCTGAATTACCAATCCAGGCTGAATTCAGACCCTAATCGGATTACCAGTCCGGGCTAAATCCATAGTCCGGGCTAGATACCTTTTCATACTTGAGATCACGGATTACCCGTCCGGGCTAAATCCTTTCTGCGACACATGCAGGATCTCATTCCACATGTACAACATGGTTTATCCATCGAATTCCCTTTTTAACCTCAACTAAGACAGTTATCAACAATTCATTATCAAAGATGCATTTCATACATTTTCATGCCATCAATAAATGCAAATATCATGCATTCATAAATCATGCAATTATACATATTAGGGGTTTACTTTAAGTTATCCGAACTTACCTGGTATTCTTTTCGGGATTATGTTTCGGTTATTCCGAAACCTTGCGTTTACCACGATCGACCTCTGAAATTTGTTCCTCGGGGTCTATAACAGCAAAGTTAATTCATTAATACACCCACATTGTACATTTCAAGTTTAATATCTACCCCTGGTTCAAATGACCATTTTGCCCCCAACCTATCACAATTTTACGATTTAGTCCCTAGGCTCGGATAATGAAACACATACACTTTCTATCTTACCCAAGCCTAGCCAAACACTTTTCCTTCTTATGGTAGCCGACATTATCCATTAATTTCTCATTTCTACCACACATTTACATCTTTTGCAAAATGGTCCCTATAAGGGTTTCTTATGAAAATCAACTAGAAAAAGATGTTTAACACACATTTATCTTTCATATTCCTCCATAATCCATCAAAATACAAATAATTCATGCATGGGTAAATTTTTTAACATAAACCCTAGCATGAAATATGGGTAGAAATAGGAAGAGCAAGCTACCGGGATTTCAAAAATACAAAGAACATGAAAAACGAGACTTGGGAGCACTTACTATTTAGCTTGGAAAGCTTGAAAACCCTAGTTATGGTGACCCTTGAAATTCGGCTGGATGAAGGAGAAAATGAGCTGATTTTGATTCATTTTTCCCATTTTATTTCATTAAAATGACAAATGACCAAAATGCCCTTATGCCCTTTCTTTAAAATTTCATCCATGCAAGCCCATTTTTGTCCAAAAATTTAGAATTTGGGAAAATTGCTCTCCAAGACCCTATAATTCATAATCTAAAGCAATTTCATACAAATTGCTTCTAGAAACCAAGTTTTGCAATTTATTCAATTTAGTCCCTAATTTCCAATTGGATATCTTATGCTCAAAATTTCTTCATGAAACTTTAACACATGCATATACTCATATTCTAGGCCTCATAATAGTCATAAAATAAATATTTTGATGTCGGATTTGTGATCCCAAAACCACTATTCCGACTAGGCCCTATTTCAAGATGTTACACACTAACAGTCTAGGCCTGAGCCCATTTCAGTATCAGTGGCAGTTTGGACCTTAGCCCATTTCAGAATAGTATGCAAACAAAGAATCCTACCCAATCCATCCGCTACATACCATCTCCGTACCAGCCCTAAACACCATGTGAGGATAAAATCGACCCACCCAGCCCTACACACCAAGTCGTATCGGTTACGGCACTAAATTAGTATTTGCAGCAGAGCTGCCAGTAATAGGCTTATAGCCTTTCAGTACACTTCCTCCAAAATCATATATCCCACCCCATGCAATGCAATATAATATAAATGAACATACAGTAAAAATGGCATGCTTAAACAGTCATACAATACATAGGGGTAAAACACTCATCTTACCGAAATAAGGGTCCAGTTACACTTACCGGCCCAATAGTAGGTCCACAATCGTCTTGGGCGACCCGTACAACCTCAACAGTCAATCGGTGATAATGGAACCAATACCCATATTGTGGGCCCACATGCTCGTGTGGCCCACATAGCCCAAATTGGCCTTAATCGTGTGGTTCACACAGCCTAGCTCAATAGTAACCACACTTTTGTGTGATCGCTTCCATGTGGGGCCCATAGGCCCATTGGGCTTATAAGGCCTAGTCCGGCCCATGAAAACGCTCATGGCCATCTCATTGACCACACGGCCATGTTTTGTCACACTGGCGCCCACACGCCCATGTGGTATCGACAACCCACTTTTTGGCTTTTCAGCCTTTGCAGTTTTACACCTAATGACAGTGTTACACGTAACTATGTACGAGAACGCGCCAAAAACCACAACCACCAACCTATATCCAATCAAGACCCTCAATTAGTCTTATAATCAACAAGATTAACACCCTCATTTAAGCACCCATCTCTAAAATATACCGATACTTGCCTTGACTGAATGAGTGTGGTTTTAGCCCACCCAACATGCTGACAAAGCTTCCTAACAACCTTTGTGATGGTTATTTGCACATAAAGCGAATTCATTACTCACGTTACTTATACATATGGGTTGAATCCACATATACCAACCTATAGAAAACGCAAACCTCAAAGCGAGGAAAAGGAATATTCAGCCATTACCTTCGGTCAAGAACAAACAAAAAGGTTCCAATTGTTTCTGCAGCGCTAGAGAACTCCTCCACTCCTCGCGAATCACTTAAACCTGAAAGAACGCCATAACCAAAAGAAAGAAGAAGATAAGAATCGACATTTAGAGAAATAGAGGAAATAAGCCGAAAAAGCAGAGTCACAGATACTTACCAACCAGTATCTAGCCAATGGAAAATGATCAAGTGAAAGGGAAGAGAAGATAAAATCGAGAGAGAGATGAGAGGGTACTCCACCAAGGCTTGAGAGAGGGAGAATAGAAGAGAATCAGCAATGAAGGACTAGGGAAAGGATTGATGGGGCAAAACAATATTCGACTACAAGGGAGGAAAATGTTCAGTTACACAAAACCGAATGTGAGTAAAGGCAAAGTACCAATAATATTCTAGAGGAGAAAAGTGAGGGAGAGAGAAGAAGTTGATCAAACAAAGCACGATAATGGAGAGGAAAAAAAACAAACTACTCGAATGAATACTAGTGGTATTTGGCTACCAAACAAATAATACTCAAAAGGTAAAAAAAATGAACAACAAGTGGTAATGGTTTCTGAAATGGAGTGCAAAACCATAATTTGGTGAAAACCTGAAATGAAATGACCAATTACTAATACATAGCCAAATTTTACCCCAAAAGAACTCTCCAATTTTGTTTAGCCTTCCACACACTAAACACATCCCCCAACATCCCTACACAACTGAAACACTAAGTGCCAGTGCCAGATTTCAAACCCAGCAAGACTCTTCTCTAAATTCGAACTTACTTGATTTTCTCCTTAATTTCCTCCCATCCATCTCTTCAAATTTGGCTAACAACAAACCCATTCAAATCTGTTCAAACTCTTGGTGTTTCAGTCAAACACAACTTCCTCTCATGGCCACCAGCAAAAATAATCACCATTTGCACAAATAGGGATTCGAACCTCAGACCACTAGCATATTCCACACGACACTATCTACTAGACTAGTAGGCCCATTTTGTCATGTTTTTACAAAAATAAACTTATAACCCTACTGGCCAAAGATAGGGGTTTCATCCTTAAAAAGCAAAAGTTTTTGGAAGCCAAGGCTTGAACCCATGAATTCCCAGACACTTTCAGAGCACACAACCACTAAGCCAAACATATATTTGTGTCACTTTATTACACAGTTAAAAATTTATGTACAGTCTCCTAACTGCACCCACTCAAGACTTAAAACTTCTACGCCCAAAATTTGGGGCGTTACAACTCACCCCTCCTTAAAAAAATTTCGTCCCTAAATTTCTAACTATCAAAACGGTCGCTTAACACAGACTACACCACTACGCTCTCACTGCGCACTCTAATTCCAAAACACTACCACATTTAACCCGAGGTTTCAAGTACATCACATGCCATATAGAAATGCATAGACCCAACATCAATTAGCACAGAGTAAGGTACATTACGGATAAAGAACGTACCCGTATCAGCATTAGGGGCATCTCCGTCCTCTAGGTGACGTGTAGCATAAACCGGTGCTAGCTGCTTCACTTTATTATAACCAGCACCTCTGCCCTCCGCTCCACGGTCACAGCCCAAACCATTTCCATCCTGGCCTAACCGCGGCCTCTTGGTGGCTGGTGAACTCCTCTTAGCAACTGAGTTGACCTAAGCAAGATCTTTGCTATTGTCGAGTGGAAATCACTGAGGAATGTAACTGAGGTTCTAAGCTTTTTGGTTTTAGCTGGATATTATAGACGGTTTGTAAACGGATTCTCTATGATAGCTACGCTGATGACAAGGCTGCTGCAAAAGGATGTTAAGTTTGAATGGACAGAAAAGTGCCAACAAAGTTTCAAGAAATTAAAGGCTTTATTGACCGAAGCCCCAGTGTTAGTACAACCAGAGTCAGGCAAGGAGTTTGTGGTATATAGCGACGCCACCTTGAATGGTTTGTGGTGTGTGCTTATGCAAGAAGGTAAGGTCATAGCGTACGCTTCAAGGCAATTGAAGCCACATGAGAAAAACTACCCGACTCATGATTTAGAGTTGGCTACCATAGTATTCGCGTTGAAAATTTAGAGACACCATCTATATGGCAAGAAGTGTCGGGTGTTCACTGATCACAAGAGCCTTAAGTACTTGATGACTCAAAAGGAGTTGAACCTAAGGCAACGACGATGGTTAGAGCTAATAAAAGATTACGAGTTGATTATCGACTACCACCCAGGAAAAGCGAACGTGGTTGCTGATGCATTGAGTAGAAAATCATTATTTGCACTGAGAGCAATGAATGTTAGTATGGCTTTGTCTGATGATGGTTCGATTCTAGCAGAGTTGGAAGCTAGATCGATGTTTCTTCAAGAAATCTGAGAAGCTCAGAAAGATGATGAGAAATTGCAAGCCAAGAGAACTCAGTGTGAGTTGGAATTGAATCAGATTTTCATATTGGTATTGATGGATGTATAATGTTTAAAGACAGAGTTTGTGTACCCAAGGACAATGAGCTTATTCAAAATATTCTGAGAGAGGCACATAGTGGTTGTTTATCTGTCCACCTGGGTAGTATGAAAATGTACAATGACCTCAAGAAAATGTATTGGTAATCGGGTATGAAAAGAGACATTTCAGAGTTTGTGTCTAAGTGCCTAGTATGTCAACAAGTGAAGGTTGAACACCAAGTACCTTCGGGTCTACTTCATCCTATCATGGTCCCCGAATAGAAGTGGGATCAGATCACTATGGATTTTGTGACGGGTTTTCCAGTAACCCCGAAGAAAAAAGATGTTGTTTGGGTTATTGTGGATAGGCTAACAAAGTCGGCACATTTCATAACTATGCGTATCGATTTCTCCATTGAAAGATTAGTCAACTTGTACGTTTCTGAGATTGTGAGACTACACGGGGTGCCCATATCGATCATTTCAGATAGAGATCCGAGATTTACCTAGAGGTTTTGGAAAAAGTTATAAGAGGCATTAGGAACAAAATTGAGTTTTAGCACAGCTTTCCATCCGCAAACCGACGGTCAGTCAGAAAGAGTAATTCAGATATTAGAGAACATGTTGCAGTATTGTGTCCTTAAGTTTCAAGGCAGTTGGGAAAAGTATCTACCATTGGTTGAATTTGCCTATAATAACAGTTATCAGACAAGTGTGAAAATAGAGCCTTATAAGGCTTTGTATGGACGAAAGTGTCGAACGCCCTTATATTGGACCGAGCTTAGAGAGGGTCAGATTCATAGGGTCGATTTAGCCAACAAAACTGAAGAGAAAGTTAGAGTGATTCATGACTGCTTGAAGGCCACCTCGGATAGACAGAAATCCTATGCGGATTTGAAACGAAAGGAAATTGAATTTCAAGTCGATGATAAGCTATTTTTGAAAGTTTCCCCATGGAGGAAAGTTCTCAGATTTGGTAGAAGAGGTAAATTGAGTCCTCATTTTATAAGGTCTTATGAGGTTATCGAGAGAGTAGGACCGGTTGCCTATCGATTAGATTTGCTACATGAATTGGAAAAGATTCATGATGTGTTTCATGTGTCCATGCTACGTCATATAGCTCAGACCCTTCGCATGTGATTTCACCGTCAGAGGTTGAGATTCATTCGGACATGACTTATGGTGAAGAGCCGGTCAAGATTTTAGCTCAAGATGTCAAACAGTTCAGAAATAAGAGTATAGCACTTGTAAAAGTTTTGTGGCATAGACATGGAGTCGAGGAAGCCATATGGGAACCCAAAGAGACTATGAGAGATCAGTACCCGATATTATTCACCTGTAAGATTTTTGAGGACGAAAATCCCTAAGAGGGGAGAAATGTAACAGCCCGATTTTGGGGCTAGTTAGAATAGTGGTCTCGAGACCAAAAATCTAGAGTTGAGTAAATTATTTTATTATTATTTTAGAGTTATAGTATGATTATAAGAGTGCATGAAAAATTTGGTGAGTTAATTTTAACGTTTGTGAGCACAATTGTGAAAACGGATTAAATCGCATACAGTGAAAAAGTCTTGAATTGATAGCTAAGGGTGTTAAATAGCTAGAGAACCAAAATTGGGGGTCTTTAAAGGGAAATTAGACCCTTAAATGAAAGCATAGCCAGCCATGAGACAAGGAAATCAATTAGTCAAAGTGTTAGGTTTTGATGACATTAACAACTTGAGTAAAATAAAGAAAAGTTGTCATCTTTCCTTTTCTTCTCCCATAATTTTGCACAAGTTGTAAAATGAATGATAAACGTGTGAAATAGAGAGAATTTTGGGTTGCTATAGATTAAAAAGAGTTCGGCTAAGCTTAAGATGCAAAGAAATTAGATAAAAAATCAATTTTTGACCATAAGGGTAAAATGGTCATTTTGCCAAAGTTTAGGGGCAAAACGGTCATTTGACCGAATATGTGAATTTTAATTGCTTAATTTTATTTAGTGATTAAATGAGTGCATTTTACTATTTTAGATCAAGAATTGCCAAATCCGGACCTAGACTGGGGGAAAACCAAGCAAATTGACTAAACCGACTAGTTGCTACATTTTGTAATCCGAAGTAAGTTGTACGTAAATAATACAATTAAATTACTAATACATGTGTTGAATTGTATTTGAATTAATATAGCATGAATTGCTTGATTGTGGAATTGAGATGATATGATGAGAATAGAGATAGTGGAGTTCATGTTTGAACTTAGAAAATAAATCGGATATTCATGTCGTGACATTTGGGTATTTGTGTGTGAGCTAGTGTAAGACATGTCTAGGACATGCATCGGCCTCGAGACATAAGCCATGTAAGACATGTCTGAGACATGCATCGGCTACGAGATGATAGTTAGTGTAAGACCATGTCTGGGACATGGCATCGACTTGAGATATGAGCCAGTGTAAGACCATGTCTGGGATATGGCATCAGTACCTTACCCATGTCTGAGGCTTAATGAATATCCGGTAGTATTCGAAATGGTTCAACGGTGAACGTTATTTTCTTAAGCTAATGAGGAAAGTATAACCCTGTTGTGAGTGGTACAGGTACCTAATTAGTACGTATGATATACGAGCTCATTGAACAATATGTGACTAGTATGGATGGTATTGAGTAAGTTATGCCCATGCCTAACTTGGTATCATGAGCATGTGGATCATTGATAAAATTTTGTTGTTGTGTACTTACTTATATGCAACTTACTAAGCTTTTATGCTTACTCCCTTTCCTTTCTATTTCCTTACAGTGCTGCCTAACTAGCTCAAGGATTCCAGAAGTTAAAGATATCGATCACACTATCAACCGAAGCATTTGGTATAGTTGGATTTATATTTTTGAATATGGCACCTTTATTATTTTGTGTCTTTGAGAATTGGCCAAATGTGTTGGCTTGGGTTGGAAACACTTTAATTTGTATTAAGCTTTGAATGACAATAATATTCATTTTGAATTTATAAAAGATGCATTCTCATGGTTGAATGAATGTCTATTATGCCTGGTTTAGTTATAGGAGTTATACTTGTTTTGATATTGGTTGGTATTTATATGGAACTATATATGTAAGGGTGGCAATGAAGCTTGGTAAATAGCCTTATACTGTCCACACGGGTAGGAACACGGGCGTGTGTCTAGGCCGTGTGTAACACATGGTCTGCCCTATGGGCATGTGGTTCGGTCGTGTGTCCCCTACACGCAAAAATTTCAATTCAGTATGCATGGTATTAAACACACGGGCAAAGAGACGGCCGTGTGTCTCAGCCGTGTGGAGGATACGGCCCAACACATAGGTGTGTGCCTTGGCCGTGTGACATTATGAGCATGCTAACGTCAGAAACAGAATAACCAGGTTTTTAACACACGGGTGTGTCGTGGCCGTGTGAGAGACACGGGCCAATGAAACGGGCGTGTGTTTGGCCGTGTGAAAACCCCTGTAGGTGTGAATTAGAAATTAATTCTACACGGGTGTGGAACACGGGCGTGTCCCAGAGTGCTTAGGCTGTGTGAGCCACACGGGCCATCAGCACGACCATGTCAAATGATCACACGGGCGTGTTACTCTTCCACACGGGTGTGTGTCCCTATGTTAAGTGACATTTTTTTATAGATGGAAAAAGGGCCCGAAATGGTCTCGAATGATTTATGATGTGTGTTTTGAGCCTCGTAAGCCCATATTCATGGTATGTTGATAAGTTTTAAAATTGGACAGAGTTTCGGTAACTCTGAATGGAATGAAAGCTTGAGTTTAAAGTTGGGTAACGCCTCGTATTCCGTCACGGTATAGGATACGGGTATGGGGTGTTACATTTAGGCATAACATTAGTAATAGTAAGAGGATCAAAATTTATGAAATTAAAGTATATAGGTTAAATACAAAGATATAATACTAGGACTAAAACCTTAATTTGACAAATATTATGGCTTCGTAAATAATGAATATACGTGTATATGTGAGTGTAACATTATGAATAGTATGGCTTCATAAATACAATAAATTGGAGTAAATTGCACTCCTGATATATGAGTACCCAAGTCCCAGTTGAAATGAAGTCCTAGTCCTCATTAGGTTCTAAGTTTGTACATGTTGTTTTTGTCAAAGTTTGGGTTTGGTTGGCCTAAAAACTTTTCAGTTAAAATTTATCTTAATTGATTAAATAATTGTTTGTTGGGGCCAAAAATGTTATTTTCCATTTGGCCAAAGCTCAAAAGGATTAAAATTGAACTTTTAAATTTTAAGAGAGACTAAAAGGGGTATTATACCATTTAAGAAAGGGGCCTTATTGATGGTTATAGGTATGGTTGATCCCAAGACTTATGGCATGTATACTTATCTCCCAAAGCTAGTCTTGGGTTGATCCTTTGTAATGATCCCTCTAGTTTTAGGAGTTCCGGCAAAAATATGGTTTGATATGGCAAAAGAATCGAAATTTATCTATATTTAAGATATAAGTTTATTTCTGTAGAACCTAATCTTATATGATAATGATAACATTTTACTATTAATTGAAAATTTTTAACATTTGTATATTATATTACATTTTGTAGGATTATATTACCTTAATATTTAATTAATTATTTTAGCTCAAATGATTTAATTGGATAGTTATCACAATATGGAGAACCTTTTGAGACATAAATTCAAGGATGAAGAATGGAAGAAAATGAAAATAAGATAGATAATAGAAAGATTGCCCCCATTGAAGAACAAACCTTTAATAAGAACAACCAATGGTAATAAAAAGCCGATGTCATATGAAACCTTTTGAAGAATTATCAACAGGCTCCACAAATGACTCTAATCAACCCCTAAGGCCGAACCCTAATAAATTGAAGGGTAAAAGTTCTCCAATAGCTTCAAAACCAAGAAGAAAATCTACTTCTGAACTAAAAAAAAATCTCACAAAAAAAAACTTAAAAATTTGAAATTTATTGATCAAGGTCTCTCTCAATAATGAATAATAAAGTAACATTTATATAGGTTAGCTAAGTATATTAAAATAAAATTCTTATATAATGAAACTTTAATTAATCTAAACAAGAATAGTTTTAGTAAAACTAAACTTTCTTGTTAATTAAGAAACTTAAAAATCTAATCCAATATTATTTAAACTCAACTTAAAGCCTGAAACTCGTAATTTCTCACAATATCTCGTCCAAAAATTATGATCACACAGTTCACTAAAAAGGTCCTAACTTGAGCTCCCAAACTCAAAATCAAGTGATTCAAAGTGCATTTCGAAAATAAAAGATAATTCTTCAAACGCTATGCAAACATTTCAGCCATAATCACTTGGATTTCATCCAAAAATTCAATCAAGTGATTCAATGTGCATTTCGAAGCTAAAAAATAATTCTTCAAACGCTATACTCAACCTGTAACTGCTTAGATCCCATCCAAAAGTTCGTGAC
Source organism: Gossypium hirsutum (assembly GCF_007990345.1). Classification (NCBI taxonomy): domain Eukaryota; kingdom Viridiplantae; phylum Streptophyta; class Magnoliopsida; order Malvales; family Malvaceae; genus Gossypium; species Gossypium hirsutum. Next base: position 36,699,150 of record NC_053429.1, on the reverse strand, counting down.
AAATTAACTAATCTTTTGAGCTTGAAAAATGACAGTTTAATTAAATTGTCTTTAATAGATTTTACAATATCCATGCATGTATCTGTTTATTTTTCTTTAGTTATTTTGTAGAAATTAATGGAGAGAATCAGAAGAGAACAATGGGCAAGATTGAAATAAAGCTTGGAAATAAAACGAAATCATAGGCAAATTTGTCTGCAAGAATAATGTTGCTCTTACTTGCTCCGCTGAATTGCCCATTCTTTGCTCACTCCGTCGAATGTTAATGCAACAAATTTAACGAATAAGAATGGAATGGTATTCCATTGAATGACCCTATGAACCAAAAATTTGCATTACTGTTTCTCCGTGAATAAAGGGTTTGGAATTTCCATTCCCTCCAACAAAACATGTTGCAAGTGTTTGCTCCACTTGTAAAGCACCTTTGTGGATAAAACCGTGAGGCTTAATGGACAAAAGCAATATATATAGGAGGTTGGTGTGAACTATGAAGAAGTAGTACAAGCAAAGGTAGAGGCATCTTAGATGATAAAACAACGAAGTTACATATCCCAATTACGGATAATCTAGACTACGGCCTTCCTTCTCATCAGTAATGTACATCAATTGCCTTCTCTGGACATATCCAATCAGTGCAATGAATATCAAAGATCAGCTCTAAGACTACCTGGACAAACTGTCAGATAAAACTGCTGTTAGGAGATGATAACAAAATTTTCAGCTCCATAACCTGAAAAAATCATCAACCAGATATACATGATGCAAATTTTGGATGGGGTCAACTAACATACATGAACTTAGCAAATGTTGTCCATAAGAACACTGGTCATTGGTTGCATACTTAGAGACCTTTATGATACTTCTCTAAAAAAAGCACTTAGCAAACCAGGTTTTTTTTTTTTTTTTTGACATCCAAAGGAAATGTAAAACACACCCTAAAGCAGCAGCAGCTTCATTATCCCTCCTATTAAACATTATTTGGTTAATTCCTTGCTTTCTTTAGAGTTAAATCTCTAACTTGAAAGCACGAAGCCTCATCCTACTTCACTGTCCCTTCAACTAAAGATGTTTCCATGCATTGTATTTAACATTCTAAACTGTTCCACCTACAGAAGTTACTTATCAAAATGAAATCCACATCGTAATACTATGGCCTGCAGACATTCACACAAGGCCGAAGAAAATTGAATTTCACATTAGATTAAGGGTTAATATACCCTTTGGCTCCTGAGTTTAAGGTCAATGTTCAATTTGGTATGTTAAATAGAATAACGTGACTCAATAAATATTTGATATGTATACTAAAAAGAAGTACTTAATTAGGATGAAAAGAAAAGCTCAGCGTACCAAATTGAAAATAGAAATCAAACTCGGATAATTGACCGAGACAAGAAAAAAACACACTCAAGTATCACACTGAAAAAATACTGAAGTACCAAAATGAATATTAAACCCAACCTTTAGTACAAAATTGAAAAAAAAAACACCTTTAACTATCAATCTCAACATTGAACCAAAATAGTATTAACCCATAAATTAAAGCATCCAAAATTAAATGTTGACCAAGTTAAAATGAAGCAATTAATGAAGCACTCGATAAGACCAAAGATCCATTACAATTTATAATATCACAAAGTACATCAAGATCAGTTCAAGAGTAGCAACACCTCAACATCAAATTAAAATTAAAACCCAGAAGGAGTTGCTGCATCATCATCGTATTCATATCACATAATTAAGGAAGACTTGACTAGACTAGGCACTTGAATAATAAAGTGGTCGCCTGTACTCGTCAAAGTACTCGTCTCGATCCACAAAAACAATGGCGTAAAGGGCATAGATTATCCCAGGGATGTAACCCAGAATCGTTAACAGCAGACAGATGCAGAACTCAACCTGCAAAAAACAATGAAAACCCAGAATTTTCAGTTCAAACAAAAAATCGAAACCTTAACTCAAACAAGAAAAAAAAATTCACTTACGCTGCAACAACCGTGCCTTAAGCAAACACCCAAAGGAGGAAGCAAAATGGCGATGAGGAGCTCACAACAAATTTCGCACTTTGAAGGCATATTTGGTGATATTTGTGAAAAGATTCAAGTGGTTCAACTAACGAAAAGAAAAAATGAACTTTTTTATCACCCAAAAGATTATTGAGATCGGAATTTTCTTAACGGGGAAGAAGATAAATAAATAAATGGAAGGATGCTCCAATAGGAGATATTTGAAACCTCTTATTGAATCAGAACTGTACATTTGGTTTGACTATTGTTCGAAGGGCCCTGATTTATTCTTGAAGTGTGATCACGTGGTGTGAGGGAGAAAACAAAAATTGATTTCATCCTTCTAGGTTTCAGCAGTTAACCTAAACCGAATTAGTATTAATTAAATTTTTTAATATTTTAATAAAAATTTTAAAAAAATTAATTCAACCAAAATATTTTAGTTAATTTGATTGGTTAACTAAATTAACTAAAATTTATGTATTTTTATTTTTTTAGTTAAAATAAATATAAAATAAATAAATTAATAATGTTCATTTAACTGAATTATCAGAATTAACTAAACTAAAGCTACATATAATTTGTACTATTAATTATTAAGTTCAGTTAATTCGGTTAATTACTCGATTGCGAACCGAATTAACCGATAATCAAACTTTTAAAAAATTATTAACCGACCAATTAACAGAATTAGATTGGTTAATTTAGTTTTAACCAAAATTTGAACACCTCTAATTGGACCGATAGTGTCTGGTACCTCTGAGAAAAAAATCAACTCAACCATAAATTAATTCCACCTGGACGGTTTATGAAATATAAAATTGAATATTTAATATTTCAAATAGTGAAAATAAATTAAAATCACTATAGAAATTGTTTTCTAAAAAATATTATATAAGTGTTTTTTACTTGTAAAATTAATTTTATAATTAGTAAATAATATATAAAAGTTATAAAAACAAAGGTATTTAGTAAAAATAAACACCAATAACTCAAAACTCAAAATTTAACAGGTTACCTAAGAATTATTTTATAACATTTTGACAAATTTAAATGCATTTTAATATAACATTAAATTTTATCATAAATATAATTTTCTTAAACATATAATAGGTCATATTTAAATAACACATGCGTTTTCGAATACTTTTTTAAATATTACTATTTTAATATTAAAAATAAATTTTTTTAAAAAGATACACATAAGGTGAAGCCAATAAATTTTTTCAGGGGTTGAAATTAAATTGTAATTTTTTATTATATTAAAAATATAATTTTTAAAGGATTCAATCAAAATTTTATCATTTTTAGGGAATAAAGTGCAATTTTATCTTTAGTAATTTAAAATTTTAAAAATTTTAAAAAACCAAAATAATTTTCAATTTTAAGCAGTTGAGGCTCTTGTCAGCCCTCCTAAATTTACCCTTAGATATACATATCAGTTTTTAAGACTGGTTGTGGAATAAAAAAAAAGTATACTACTAATGTACCAAATATTCACCAATATATATATATAAAAGGAGATATAAGAGAAAAAAAAAGTCAATAAAATATTCTGGGTGCATAGTGTTTTTTTTAATTAATTCTATGACATACTTACGTAATTAAAACTAAATAAATTAATGTAAGTACTTATTTGATTTTTGGTGTTAATCCCGTAGGTATTCATTTTTTATAATGGGTAAGATCAGTTACGAACATCCTTCACATGTTGCTCGTGTTCCTAATAGAAAGAGAAAAATATTTTAAATGATTCAAAAGATCCCCTTGGAAAGAAAATTCAAATTCGCATGGGAAAAGATTATTTGTGATTTACCATAATTTGATATGGAAAATTAGGCTTTTCGGTTATATTTACAAAGCTTGTTTTCGAACAAATTAGTGTCTTTTTCTGTAGTTTTGTAGTTTTTAGAATTTTGATTTAATAAGTGTAAATGTCTCTTTTTACTTATTTTGATACCCAAGTTGGCCAATTGTGCCATTGGAGGCCCTAATATGTGATTGTGTTGTAGGGACACGTTGGAGGTCGGAATCGAGCGAGAACATCACCAAAGGAGAGGGTATTCCAATATCCTACCCTTTGAATCGTGATACTTCCAATAAGCCCCAAAGATGAAGACCACTTACTGTGGTATCGCGATATCCCTGTGGGTATCGTGATACCCATCTACCCAATGAGCACCCCAAGTCAAATCTGTTGATGGTATCGTGATATCCTATCCTTGGGTATCACAATACCAACATGGTGATTGGACAAAAAAATGACGCTAAGAGTAGTCTTTGTCCAACCCAAGCACTAATCACTGAAGGCCCGTTCAAAAGCATTTTCAGCATAAAAAAGGGTCAAAAATTGGTTGCTAAAAACAATCAAATTTGGCTGAGGAGAGAAGAGACAAACTTAGGCTTAGTTTTAAATAGTTTTCTCTTAGGTTTTCTTTAGTTTTCTCTGCACTTTTTTATGGTTTTCTATTTTTCATCTTTCTTCGTAGTTGTAGCGTTTATTTTTTATTTTTCTACAATTTTCTTATTGTTCTTATTGTTCTTGTAGATAGTTAACATTGTAGCTTAGGTTTATTTGTTCCTTTAGTCTCTTTCTTTGCTTGTAATGGAATTTCAATCTTCTAATTTAATGTATTTCAATTTCTTTTAGTTTAATCTATTAAAGACTTTACATTTTATGTTTCTTAGCCGTCATTTCACCATTGAATGCTCAACTTTATTTTTCTTTCATTTTTTATAGCTTAAAAATCCTAAATTTCATATTTTTCTCAAGTTTTATGTAATGACTACAATGGTTTCTTCTTTCATGTTTATTAGCTTAACTTTTAATATGGGCAACTAAGCTTTAAAGGGGTTGGTTGATGGAAATGTAGGTAAGTTGATTTTTGGATAAGGGACTAAATTGAATGAACCTAAAAACTTAAGATTGACGACCCTAAGGGGATATCTAGGCAAGTGAGATCGAGAGGTAATCTTGTCGAGCACCAATTTTCTAGTCTCGAGTTAGCCAATGAGGTCGTGAGATAAACCGATTTAACTTGTCTAATTTACTAAAATTGAGATCAATAGGTAAAATGGAAACATTTTAGGAGGTTAAACAATTTAGATCCTTAATTCAAGGATTGGTGAACCATATCGAAATCAATCTACCACCATTTGTTATTTATCTGTTAATTTCGTAACTTTGCATATTTTACAATTTAGTCCTTGGTAGTTAGCTCATAATTTAGTATAATTAGTCTTAACTTTATGGTTTGTCATACTATAATGTTTAGCAATTAGTTAGTTAGACTTTTTAGTTTGCATGTTCATTAGTAGAGATTGTTCAATCGTCGACTCTCTTGGGTTCGATCCTCGGAGTACACTTATATAAATGACCTGTCACACTCGCAGGCACTGCACACAGTTAGATTCGATTGTTGTCTTTGTTTGTTGATTTCTCCACCCCGTTTGTGAAGGCGAGGGGGAGGCAGGTTAGTGTGTCACCTTTAGTTCTTGAAAATTGGTTTGATTTGATGATGAAAGGGGGAGAAAATCATTTTTGGAAAAGCGTGCATGGGAATGAAATTTCTATCTATCCAACTCCTTCTGCTAGTTATTCTTAGCTAAGCATCGACTCCGAAAATAGTTCATGTAATAGATTTAAAATACCGACTAACTCTGTTCTGAAGTTTGAATTTGAACTTAAAGAATTCCTACATTCACCAACCAAGTTTCACTCAAATTCTCAACCTTTTCAAGGTTGGGAAAGTTGGCTAAATAAGATTTTGGGAAAACCTTTATATGAAAAGGCTCTTTTTACGACTAGAGTATATGATGTTGTGCAAGTTACTTCCAAACTTCTTATTAATAGAGAGAAAGAGAGTAGAGGTGAGGTGCGGTGTTCCATTCTTGCTAGATAGAGTATCGTTTCTCGCACTATTATTACTGCTTGGGGAGAGTTCACCTTTACTCTTAAGGATGTACATGTTCTTCTTGAACTTCCATGTTTTGGAAAATATAACATTTGCTCTTTATAGTTATCTAAAGAAGAAAAGCAAATTCAAGACTTCTTTTTTTACTTATTTAAAAGTGAACGTGAAATATTAAAGATCACTTGGTTCTCTAATTGGATTGGAATATTTCACTTGAAGTTTAACTCCAGAAAAGGTGAAGATAGCTCTCTTGAGTTTCCTATACACAAGTATAAGTTGCAAGCTTTTCTACATGTGGCTAGCTCAACATATCTTTTCAAGATGTTTTGATGATGGAATTAGTCTAGCCATTGTTCCTGTAACCATTAAGATTGCTCAAGGTATGTAGTTCCCTTTAGCTCCATTATATTTGGAAATATCTACAAGACTTTGGATTTGTACCACTTAAAAACTGAAATCTTGGTAAGACGATAGAAGATTTTAAATTATATCGACATATCCTTCATTCAAATTTATTTGTGGGAAAGGTTTACTGCTTACGCTCATCCAACTAGTCCAGGTTCTTTTGCTACCTCTTCTAGCAAATTCGCTAGGAATAACTATAGAGCTTGGTTTGGCATAATCAAAAGTCCAAAGGAAACATTCTTGAAGTACTTGATATTGCTAAGGAATTTACTTGGTGTCCATACATATAGGATAAAAATCGTTTTGGCAGTCCAGAGTTTTTTTATGTCATTCCCAAGAAACTTCATCTTTCAAAGTTGAACAGACAAGAGATTAAGTTCTTTCTTTAGGTGAATTCTACCATGCTACCTTCTATGATTGAAAACTCTAGTGTTGGAACCAATAGAGATTCACACTCAATGGAGGTATATTCGATGTGTAAGGTAGTTCACAAACTTGGGTATGACCAAATGACTCATCGTAGACCTCCTTTGCCTTTAGATGTTAAGTTCTTAGATTTTTTTTTGAGTTTCTTTCTACCATAATAAATGAGAGGCTCAAAGAAATCATAAGTTGTTATACTTGTATTTAATAGGAACATTCAATATAGGTCTAATTCGCTTGTCTATTGGAGATAGTGCATCTCTGATTGGTCGAGCTTTTGCACTCCTTTAGTTAATTAAAGGAAACACCTCAAGCTTTCAATTGTTAATCAGAGTGACATATACTTGCACTTAATATGTGCTTCTTCCAAGAAAAAGAATGAAGAGGCTACTAGTGTTTCTGCTTCCTAAACTTCCAATCATCCAAAGAAGAAATACTTCTTCACCACCTATAACAACTTGTTTCAAGTGAAATCATAAAAATGGTTTCGGGACCACAAATCCGGTGAGTAAATTATTGTTTTAATGTCTATGGGATGTTAGTTTGATCGTATAAAAATTTTGTTAAGAAATTTTGACATTTGCATGATTAATTAAGTAAAAAAGACTAAATCGTAAAATGTGTAAAAGTAGAATTCCATTAGTTAAAAGGGTCAAATGAATATGGAACCTTAAAGTGAAAGGACTTAGATGGTAATTAGACCATTTCGATAGTTATTGGACATTTATGGCAAGGTTTTATTGAAATTATTAATGTTTTTAAAAGGTAAAATGGTAAAGTGGTAAATAATAATAAAACAAACGTAAAGAAAAGATGGTATCATCTTATTTATTTAATAACTCAACTGAAAATACACTATTGGAGCTAGCTAGGGTATTCAACCAAACCTTCTTGCTTGCATTCGTTTTTAATGATTTTTAAGTTTTTGGGGTCGTTTTAGCTTAATCTAGCTAGCCCAGGGATCAATTTGTAAAACTGTCAAAGATTGAAGGTTATTACATGAATGATTTTGTATGATTATTGATGTTTAATGATAGGTTATGAGTCTTTGTTGATAAATAAACAAGTTTTATAAAGTGATTTTTGATGAAAATAGAATTTAGGGACTTGTTTGTAAAAATGGTAAAAGTTCATGTTGAATATGTGAAGTTATGGTTTTTATGGATTGGTTTAAGTCCCTAGATAAATCGACTAGATTGAAAAGGGGATTAAAATGCTTAGATTTCAATTTATGACCTTAAGGGCTAAATTCTAAAAAGTTAAAATGTTAGGGGTAAAATAATAATTTTGTAAAAATATGAAATGTGGACTAAATTGAATGCTAGGGATATTAAATGGATTAAAATTTTTCTATTTAGATCAAGATACACTACGTACGGATCTAGATAGGGGAAAAGCTAAATCCTTTGATTAGTCAATCTTGTTTTTACTCCCTAGTCATCGAGGTAAGTTCGTTGTGTTTTAATATGTAAATGAATTTCTATTTGTGTACTTATATTATGATGTTTTAATTATTATGTTTTTAGAATATTATTGTTGAATTCCACATACGTGCCCCTGTTTGTACTTCAATAACCCTGAATTGCACATATGTGCCCCTATTTGTACTTCGGAACCCCTAAATTGCACATACATGCCCCTGTTTGTACTTCGGTACACTTAAATTGCACATACGTGCCCCTACTTATACTTTGGCACCTTTGAATTGCACATATGTGCCTCTGTTGCACTTTGGTACCCTTGAATTGCACATACGTGCCTTTGTTTGTACTTCGGTACCCCTGAATGCACTTTTGTGCCCTGTTTAGACTCCGGTAACTCTAAATCAAATAATATGTGAATCATATTCAATTATTGTTAGATTAAATGATATACGATGTTTTTACTAAGCACTATGAGCTAACGTTCTTGTAGATTGTTTTGTAGATCATCGTTGCTGACATTTTTGGATGGATCATGTAACGCCCCTTACCCGTGTTCAACACCGAAACAGGGTACGAGGTATTACCAGAACATAACACATACCATTAAACAAAACCAAGATAGAAATATGTCATCCAATTAGATAATGTATCATTATAACATATGTCTTGAACAATATTAGCCAACTTCAATGGCTTTGTACAAAATAATTGGTCAAATACTGTAACCAATATTTTAAACCTAGGCAATTATGACACGTAACAAAATAACGAAGCCTACTATACATGCCATAATTCAAAATATTTAGTTTAAATACCCAAAGTATTGATAGTGCGGGCAGATGTTCAACGATCCTTAACTCCTGTGCAAGCTGAACGACACTATAAGACAAAAGAGAGAAATGAAAGTAAGCTTATAGCTTAGTAAGTAAGTATATAAATAATAATTAAAGAATTTAATATGTTAACATAATAACTCAAGTGTATCTACTTTTAATTTCACTATTTACTCCACTTTGATCAAGCTGTCTCTCCTGCATCATGTTCACTAAATAAATTATAACTTGAGTTACAAAACTCTAAATTCAAATCCGTAAAATTTTCTTGAAACTAGACTCATATTACTTCTTACTAAAATTTTTCTAGAATTTTTGGTCCAACCAATTAGTATATTTTATTAGTTAAAGTTTCCCCTATTATACAGCTTGATGGATCTGACCTCTGTTCACTACGAATTGATTTTCTCCCAGTAAAAAAGTCAAATAGCCATGAAATTTGTTTCATTTAAAACTAGACTCAATAAGGAATCTAGGAATATAAACTATATTTCTTAATTATTTTTTTACAATTTTTAATTATTTATCAAAGTCAGAATAGGGGATCACATAGTCATTCTGAACAAGTCACACACAAATATAAATATCTCAAAATATAGAGTTCCTTTACTTGCTCTGTTTTTCTTACATGAGAATAGACTCATTAAGATTTAATTTAATTTCTCATTCAGCCTCTAATTAAATTCCTACAATTTTTGGTAATTTTTCAAATTCTCGTCACTGCGACTGTGCAAAACAGTATTATTGTAAATTCACTCTTTCACACTTTCTTTGTATTAACCTCATTTAGCATACATATCACAATTCATTTTCACCACATTTCATACATCACAAGTATAGGTCCATGGTTACAATGTCACCGTAAAATCATCCCGTTGAACACTTCGAATCAATTCTCGATACTTGGTGGTTTCAGCACACAGCTCCACCCATCATATTTCATATAATTCGGCTCTCTTGTACACATGGTGAACGCTTAGTACCACCCATGTGACCTAGCCAATTTATCTCGTAGCTCTCTTGTCTACATGGTGTCCTTCACTTGGGATCACATGCGACCTAGATACATTTATCTCTCCCGTATCTCTCTTGTCTACATGGGATACATCCCGTATCACACATGTGACCTAGCTACTACATAGTATCTTGTAGCTCTCTTGTACACATGATGTGCACTCAGCACCATAAATGTGACCTAGCTACATTCCATCTATATTATTCAATCTTTCCGAATGTTCAACCGAGATTTCTCTCTCTATTACTTATTTTCATTCTTTCAATAGTCGATTTATGCTTCAAAATCAGCTAAAATATATTTAATAGACTGAAATATAAGAATGTAAATGAAGTTAATGTATTATTTACATACAAACTTACCTTGGTGCAAAATATGGGAATTTTGCAATTTAGTCCAAAATCTTTTCTTTCCCCCGTTCAAGGTTGATTCCACGCCTTTCTTGATTATTGAGCTTGAAAGCTTGGAAAAACCCTAGCTATGGAGAACATGTAAGTTTCGGCCAAGCTTAAATGAAGATGAATACATTTTTCACCTATTTCAATTTAGTCCTAAAAGTCAAATTAAACACCCAATCGATAAAATTTCGCAACGAAATTTTCACACAATTATGCAATCATAATATAAACACTAAAACTAAATCAAAATAATTTTCTTTTCAACCTCGAATTCGTGGTTTCAAAACCACTATTCTGTTTTGGCCCTAAATCGGGCTGTTACAACTCTCCCCCTTTTAGGGATTTTCGTCCCTGAAAATCTTACCGATAAAGAGATTTGGGTACTGTTTTCTCATGGCTTCTTCCGGTTCCCACATAGCTTCTTCTACTCCATGTCTTTGCCATAACACTTTCACTAAAGCTATATTTTTCTTTCTCAACTGTTTTACTTCTCGAGCCAAAATCTTAATCGGTTCCTCATCATAGGTCAAGTCCGATCGAATCTCAATTTCTGTTGGAGAAATCACATGTGAAGGATCAGAACGATAACGTCACAACATTGATACATGAAACACGTTATGAATTCTTTCTAATTCTTCTGGTAATGCCAACCGATATGCCACTGGTCAAATCCTCTCAATAATCTCGTACGGCCCAATAAAACGCGGACTCAACTTGCCTTTTCGGCTAAATCTCAGAATCTTCTTCCATGGTGGCACCTTCAAGAACACTTTTTCACCCACCTGAAATTCAATCTCTTTTCTTTTTTAATCCGCATATGACTTTTGTCGATCTGAAGCAACTTTCAAGCAGTCACGAATTATAAACACTAAAACTAAATCAAAATAATTTTTTTTCAACCTCGAATTCGTGGTTTCAAAACCATTATTTCATTTTGACCCTAAATCAGGCTGTTACAGATCAAACCTTCGGCTCACACTATCCATTGATATTGGCAGTTTTTGTATCTCCTAGGGTAGTGGCATGTATAAACTTATGTAGTTGAATCTGTGGTTGAAATGTATTAGGATGTTTTAAAGTGGTGTTTGATGAATATGTAAATAATAATTGAATGTGTTTCTGATTTGGTGTCATGTATGCATAATAAGTTATAATGCTGGCTTTAGAAAGTACATTTGGTCACTTTTGATAATGGATGAAAATGGTTTATTAGTATCATTTGATGATTTGTGTCTTTGAGCTACCTTATGTTGTATGTTTAGTAAGTTTTTGGAACTAGTAATTGATGAATGGTAAGTGGTAAAATATGCATGTTTCGGTAGGTTTTGATGATTGAAATTGAAGTGCCATGAATGGAAAATTGGTTAGTTGATTTAGGACTCTTGAATTGGTATTTATATGTATGTTTTTTTAGGGTTTTGATGCCTTGAATATATACATAATTGCCTAAAAGATTATGCATGAATTGGTATTGGGAATGGCTTGATTTTAGGCAAATTTTAGGTCCACACAGTCTGAGATATGGGCGTGTAACTCAACCATGTTTGACACACGGCTTGACGACACGGCCATGTGTCTCCTGTAAGTTCCTTTTCACGTAAGTCAGTTAGTTACACGGCCTAGCACACGGACATGTGGGCCTATTTCGAGAGTTACACAGCCTGACACATGGGCGTGTGACATGGCTATGTGGCCATGTGTCCCTACTCAGAGAGTTACATGTGTGAGGACACTGTAACACCCCTTACCCGTACCCGAGACCGGGACAAAGTATGAGGCGTTACCAGACATACACTTGGACATTTTCAAAAATTACAGGTTATAAAATTTCATTCTAATTTAAAACCGACAAAACAACATCATAGTGTCCAGATTATTCACCTACAAGGTCCAAAACATACATTAAAAGCGATCTAGGACTAAACCGAGAATTAAAGAAAATTTTAGAAAAATTACTAGGGTTATGCCTCACACGTCTGTATGGAGGCAAAGCACACGCCCATGTGCTTAGGGACACGCCCGTGTCCCTCACCCATGTTGAATTTTTTGGATTTATTTTTCAATTCAAACCTACAGGGGTTTTCACACGGCCGAGCACACGCCCGTGTTCCTAGCTCGTGTCCCTCACATGGCCTAGACATGCCCGTGTGATTGCCCGTGCCCAAAAACTCAGACATTCTGTTTATGACGTCATCATTCATTTTGAGGCACAGGGCCAAGGCACACGCCCGTGTGCTAGGCCGTGTCCTCTATATGGTTGAGACACACGGTCATGTCTCCACCCGTGTGTTTACTACCGTGCAAACTAACCTAAAATTTTAAGTGCAGGGGACACACGGCTGGGCAACACGCCCATGGGGTTGGCCGTGTGTGACACACGGCCTAGACACATGACCATGTGTCTACCCATGTGGACCTTTTTAAGGCTATTTTCCAAGCCCTTAGTCACCCTCTATCATCCATACACACTTAGAGACTTCAATGGTATTTAACATGGTCTAATTATACTCTTAAATAACCTTGACATGACTCTTTGCATGTTAACCTCATCTCATCGGTTTAGTACATGCTAAATTATCCTTTTCGTGTTAGTGATTAACATAGCACATTTTACTTTTTACACTTAGGCCATATTATAACCATATACCATTATATGCTATGTCCATTCTCAAATTATTAGGTTCCATTTCAATCATCCAGTGATGATAAACCTCATCATCATATCTCATGAAACATTTAAACATAAACATGCATCATTGGTAGGTTTACTACATATATCAATATGAGCCATATCTAAAGGCCCTATACAAAAGTATAAGTATACCATTTAGGCCATTACATTGGGTAGCCAAATGACACATATAACAAGATAACCAAAAATCCTATACATGCCATTAAACAAAATGGAAGTATCTATATACCAAAGCAGGGCAAGTTGGTAGTGTATTGATTCTCCAACCGTCTTCCGATCTTCACAAGTCCACGAGCTCTATAAGACAGGGAAAGGAGAAAAGGGGGTAAGCATTTATATGCTTAGTAAGTCTGGATAACTGAAAGTAAACTTACCGGTTAATTAGCATACAACCATATTAGGCACTAATTCCAACAAGCATGAAATAGTTTCCCTATCAAATGCACCCAATCATCAAGTTAGTCTCATAACAATACATCATGTCATTAGTCTTAGATGAGCTCATCAATTCAATATTTTCATTTCTATTTCTCCTGTTAATCCTGTTGAATTTCTTGGAAGTCTCGATGGATAGCCCAATTACCGTCAACTTATACAAGTGATCATCTCTAGTATGCACTCCCGTGAACCTTATATCTTACTGTGGGATTACCAGTCCAGGCTAAATCCCCCATAGTAGTAACTCGTAGAGAAATGTCAGGATTATCAGTCCAAGCTAAATCCCTTTCTACAACAATTGCTCTCATAAGCTCGGATCTGAATTGCTAGTCTAGTCTAAATTCAGTCCTCAATCGGATTACCCGTCCGAGCTAAATCCTTAATGCAACCATATTCTTCAGGAGGCTCGATCACTCAAGGAACACCCGTCCAGGCTAGATCCTTTTTTATTTTGAGATCGTCAGATTACCCGTCTGGGCTAAATCTTTTTCTGCAACACATGCAGGATCTCATGTCATGTAAGCCACAATTTATCCATCGGATTCCCTTTTCTATTTCAACTGGGACATTTATCATTTTTCCTTTACACAAGCACATTCATAAATTATCATGCAATGAATATATAAATTTTCATACATTCAAGAACATGCATGTTTATAATGCCCCCATGCCCGAAACCGTCACCGGAGTCAAGCTTGAGGTGTTACTAAACTTATCTTACCATTTAAACAACTCTAAACCACTTATTTTAATTTTCGGAATAAACTATTTTTCTGCGTCATGGTTGCTTAAAAATTCATTTCTCGAGTTTCAAACTCAAAATTAAGATCTATAAATTTTTTCTGAAACTAGACTCATATATATATCTACTAATTTTTTATAGAATTTTTTACTTATCCAATTAGTACAGTTTATTAGTTAAAGTTACCCCTGTTTCAGAATTTGACTGCACTGACCTCTACTTACTACGAACCACTTTTCTCCCTGTAAAAATTTCATATGACTATACCGTTTGTTTCTATTAAAACTAGATTCAATAAGGATTCGAATCATATAAAGTAAACCACCTAATTATTTTTTTTAAATTTATGGTTAATTTCCAAAGTTGGAACAGGGGATCTAGAAATCGCTCTGGCCCTATTTCACTAAAACTCAGATATCTTATAAAATACAAAACCTTTACCTGTTTTGCTTATTCCATATAAAAATAGACACAATGGGCTTTAATTTCATATATTATTCACCATCAAACCATGTCTCTACAATTTTTTTTGTGATTTTTCAAAGTCACGTTATTTCTAATACTTGAATTCGTTTTTAAGTTACTTTCACATTTTTCATAGTTTTCATGTGATAGTTACTACTTAATCATACATACTATTAAACATGTATATCATCAGCCATTCTATTAGCTAATCACTAGCAAGTATTTACACATCATTCATTGATCATATCATATCAAAAGAAACCAAGTTCCTATACATGCCATACACAAAACGAAACGTCTAACTATACCAATGTGATTTCTTCGATAGTGTGATCGGGTCTCCGACGTTTCCTTCGATCCCCGAGTGGCTTGATAAAAACTATAAGAAAAAGAAAATAAAGAGAGTAAGCACTAGGCTTAGTAAGCTTACAAGCAAATAAGTTACAACATTCCACATAATGAATAATTATACATAATGTCACCTAGCCTCATAAACTTTCTTTACTTCTCATTTTCCTACCTTCTTCTTTACTCACTTACCTTCTTTCTTACCTGACCTTTCACTATTCATAAATATAATCTACCTTCCCTTTTACTGATAATTCACTGTAATTTAACGTGTACAATGACCCGTTGAACCACTCAAAATACTAAGGATACTAGGGTCGTTCCTATCTATCAGTATCCTGCCAATGCCATGTCTTCGACATGGACTTACATGAATTATTCCTGTCTCCAATGCCATATATATATCTAATATGGGCTTACATGGCTCATTCCTGTCTCCAATGCCATATATATATCTAATATGGGCTTACATGGCTCATTTCTCTCTCCAAAGCCATATATCTGATATGGACTTACATGGCTCATTTTTGTCCTGTCCTGTCTTGTCAACCCCAATATCCTAACATTCCTAAGGTTCAAACGGGGCTTCCTAATGATTTTTCTCTATCACTTCGCCTTTAATTCAACTTTAAATATTCTCAAAAAAAATAAGTATATAAATGCTGGAAATTGACAATAATAATGTAAAATAAAAGAATATTACATTTATTTACTGTAAACTTACCTCGATACAAAATGTGAGTAAACTTTACAATTTAGTCCTTTACTTTTTCTTTTCCCCGATCTACTCCCGAATTTCACTCTTCTTGATTATGGAGCTTGAAAGCTTGAAACAAACCCTAGCTATGGAGAACCCTTGAAATTTCGTGCTAATGAAGAAGATGATGAATTTTGTGTTATTTTTCCCTTTTTATTTCATTTAATATCCAAATGACCAAAATGCCCTTCCTTATTAAACTTTCAAAAATTCCATCCATGTCCTATTTTGTCCATGAACTTAGAAATTGGTCAAATTGTTATTTAAACCCTCCTAATTAATATTCCAAAGCAATTTCATACTAAAACTTCTAGAATGCAAGTTTTGCAAATTATTCGATTTAGTCCCTAATCTCAACTTAAGCACTTTATGCATAGAATTTCATCACGAAATTTTCACACAATCATGCAATCATATCATGAACCTCAAAATAATAATAAAATAAATTTTTCTACCTCAGATTTGTGGTTTCACAACCACTGTTCTGTTTAAGCCCTATTTCGGGATGTTACAATATTTAAGAATATTAAGAGTTTACTTCGGGTTATACGAACTTACCTGGTAATGGCTTTGGTTTAGTATTCTGGTTACTCCAAAACCTTTCGTTTTCCACGCTCCACCTCTAGAATTGTTTCCTCAGGGTCTATATCAATAAAATTAGATTATTAATACATCACCTTATTCGTTTTAGGCCTAAAACTCACCCCGAAAAAATGACCATTTTGCCCCTAACTTTTCACAATATTTACAATTTAGTCCTAAGTCTTGTATAATGAAATGCATGTAATTCCTTGGCTACCCAAGCCTAGCAGAATGTATTATTAGCTCATACTAGCCCACATTTTCCTCTATTTCACATTTCTACCCCATATTTTATACATTTTTCATTTAGGTCCCTTTTTGGTGTTTTCATAAAAATCACCTAGCAAAAGATGTTTATCTAACATCTAACTTTCATAACCCTTCATAAATCATCAAAGAACAACCATCTCATGCATGGGTCAAATTTATAATATGAACCCTAGCTTGAAATATGGGTAGAAATGGATAGAGCACGTTACGAGGGTTTCAAAAATACGAAGAATATTAAAAACGGGGCTACAGAACACTTACTATTGAGCTTGAAATGTTGGAAAACCCTAGCTATGGAGAATCCTTTAAATTCAGAAGCATGGAGATGAAAATGAGTGAATTTTTGCTTGATTTTCCCTTTTTATTTCATTAATTAACCAAATGACAAAAATGCCCTTCCTTACTAACCTTTCCAAATTTTCCATGCATGCCTAATTTTGTCTAAAAACTTAGAAATTGAAAAAATTACTCTTTAAGGACCTTTAATTAATATTCCAAAGCAATTTCACACAAATTGCTTCTAGAATCCAAGTTTTGTATGGGAACCGATGACATTTCCACCTATATCCAAATCCTTTAAGTCAGGAGGATTGCTGATAGAAGAAAGTCGTCAGGCTAATGCTGTACATAATGAGGGATCGGAGCAAGGAAACCTTGAGGGCATTCGTCCTTACGAACTGGGGAGCTCTCTGAATAATTGGACTGCGGAGAACCTTCCTGTAGTCTTTAGAAATTTTTCAGAGTAATTCTCGAAACATATCTATTACTCTAGGACCTAGGAGTAGTAAGATTACATTTGTGAAAATAGGCCTATGTTCATCTATATTTATTTAAATAAAACATAACTTTTATCAATTTGAACGAGTATTGTTTCATTTTTATCGACCAATATTCCTTTAAATTTTGGTAATCCATATTCTTCTATTCATAGTACATAAACAATCATTCTTAGATTCATTCATTCTTTGTATATTCTTTCACACTCCCACAGGTCCCTAGATATCAATGATATGAGTACTGATACTACAGCTTCTGATTTCTCTTACAAGCAAGACATGTGTTTAGAGGAACCTCAGGATTTTGAAGATGTTCAAGATTGTGACGTATCTCTTGATCTGTTAAGGATGGTAAAAGCAGGAGGAGAAGCAAATCATGCCCCATGAGAAAGAGGCAATAGAGAATATAGCCCTAGAGGAAGGGAAGGAGTTGAAAATCGGAACCCTAATTGAGCAAAGCTTCTGATCTGGCCCCCATTGAATTTCTAATTCCTCCTTTTCGTTCTACTTAGGTGGAACACAAGACATGGTTTGGTTGAGTTGCTTCGAGAGTTCAAAGATATCTTCGCCTGGTCATATCAGGATATGCCTGGATTGAGTGCTGACATTGTAGTACATCGTCTTCCGATAAGACAAGATTGCAAACCAGTCCAACAGAAGTTGCGGAGAATGCGTCCAAATATTATTCTGAAAATAAAAGATGAAGCCAATAAGCAGTTTGACGCAGGATTCTTGCAAGAAGTAAAGTACTCCGAATGGGTAGCTAAAATTGTGCCTATTCCTAAGAAGGATGGGAAGGTACGAATGTGTGTTGATTACAGAGATCTGAACAAAGCAAGCCCGAAGGATAATTTTCCTTTGCCACACATTGACACTTTAGTAGACAACACAGCACGGTATTCGTTGTTCTATTTTATGGATGGTTTCTCAGGATATAATCAGATAAAGATGCATCCAGAAGACATGGATAAGACTGCCTTCATAACCTTATAGGCCACCTTTTGCTACAAAGTAATGCCATTTGGATTGAAGAATGGAGGGGCAACATACCAACGAGCTATGGTAAACTTATTCCATGACATGATACATAAAGATATTGAGGTATACGTTGATGATATGATCGCCAAGTCGCAAACAGAAAAAGAACACATCGAGGTCTTAAGAAGATTATTCTTAAGGTTGATAAATTTTCAGTTGAAGCTCAATCCAGCGAAATACACCTTTGGGGCCAGATCGGGAAAGTTATTAGGCTTCGTAGTCAGTGAAAAGGGAATTGAAGTTGACTCAGACAATGTCAGAGCCATACGAGAGTTGCCTCCGCCACGTACTCAGAAGGAAGTTCGAGGATTCCTAGGAAGGTTGAATTACATGGCTCGGTTCATTTCAAAATTGACTGAGAAATGTGATCCTATTTTTCGCCTCCTCAGAAAGCACAATCAAGGTACTTGGGATGAAGAATGCCAGAATGCTTTTGAGAAAGTCAAGAAGTATTTGTTGAATGCTCCAGTGTTATCTCCACCTAGCCCGGATAAACCATTAATATTGTATTTATCAGTGTTCAGTAATTCTATGGGATGTGTGCTTGGTCAACATGACGAGTCGGGAAAAAGGGAGAAGGCAATCTATTATCTCAGTAAAAAATTCACTGACTGTGAAATGAGATATTCCCCAATTGAAAAGTTGTGTTGTGTATTAATCTAGACCACCCGAAGATTAAGACAGTACATGTTATACCATACCACTTGGCTCATCTCAAAATTGGCTCCATTGAAATACATGATGGAGTCAACAGCTTTAAATGGAAGAATGGCGAGATGGCAAATTTTGCTTTCAGAGTTTTATATAGTCTACGTAAGTCAGAAGGCTATAAAAGGAAGTGCGGTACCTGATTTTTTGGCTAGTCGAGCTCTAGAGGATTATTAGCCATTGAACTTTGATTTTCCAAATGAGGAATTAATGTGTATAGCAATAACTAAAAATCCTCCATGGAGGCTCAATTTTGATGGGGCTTCTAATGCAGTTGGGAATGGAATTGGGGCAGTCTTGGTATCCCCGAATGGCGATCATTACCCGTTCACGTGCAAGATGGACTTTGACTATACAAACAATATGGCTGAATACGAAGCATGCATCATGGGTCTCCAAGCAGCCATAGAAAGAGGGATAAAAACCCTAGAAGTATATGGAGATTCTGCGTTGGTAATATATCAGCTAAGAGGTGAATGGGAGACAAGGGACCCTAAATTGATCAATTATCGAAAGATAGTTTTGGGGTTACTTGGGGAGTTTGATGATATCACCTTTAATTATCTCCCACAAGATGAAAATCAGATGGCAGATGCTCTAGCAACCTTGGCCTCAATGATTAAGGCAAATAAAGAGGAAGAGATGAGACCGATTCAAATGAGGATTTATAAAGCTCCAGCTAGCTGTTGTAACCTTGAAGAGGAAGAAAAAGATGATAATCCTTGGTATCATGATGTATTGCGATATGTAAGAGATCGTAAATATCCAGAACAGGCAACCGAAAATGACAAACGAACTTTGAGAAGATTAGCTTGCGACTATGTCTTGGATGGGGATGTCCTGTACAAGAGAAGGAAAGACCAAGTACTTTTGAGATGTGTCGATGCTGTGGAAGCCAAGCTAATTCTAGAGGAGGTTCATGAAGGTGTATGTGGTACCCATGCAAACGGGTTCACGATAGCAAGGCAAATCATGAGGTTTGGCTATTACTGGGCCACTATGGAAGGAGACTGCATCAACAATGCCAAAAAATGCCATAAGTGTCAGATTTATGGGGACAAAATTCATGTAACGCCTTCACCTTTACATGTCATGACTTCTCCATGGCCTTTCTCCATGTGGGGCATGGATTTTGTCGGACCTATATCACCAAAAGCTTCGAATGGACATCGGTTTATCTTTGTGGTAATTGACTACTTTACAAAGTGGGTAGAGGCCGCCTCTTATGTGAATGTGACCAAATCAGCTGTGATTCGATTTTTGAAGAAGGAAATCATTTGTCGATATGGAATGCCTGAGAAGATAATATCTGACAATGCATTGGACTTGAAAAACAAAACGATAGCGGAGGTTTGCGACCAATTCAAGATCAAGCATCACAATTCTTCTCCCTACCGTCCAAAAATGAATGGGGCAGTGGAGGCCGCTAATAAGAACATTAAGAAAATAGTGGGAAAGATGTCTGAGACTTATAGAGACTGGCATGAGAAATTACCGTTTGCACTCCTCGCCTATCGGACATCTGTCAGAACTTCTACTGGGGTAACTCCGTTCTCGTTAGTTTATGGGATGGAAGCAGTGTTACCTATTGAAGTAGAAATACCTTCTCTTCGAATTTTGATGGAGGAAAAGTTAGATAAAGCTGAGTGGGTTCAGTCCCAATATGATCAATTGAACTTAATTGAAGAAAAGAGGCTAAAAGCCATTCGACATGGTCAGATGTATCAGAAGCGAATGATGCGAGCTTATGACAAGAAAGTTTGACCAAGAGAATTCCATGAGGGAGACCTTGTACTGAAAAATATCCTTCCTATTCAAAAGGATTGTAGAGGAAAATGGATGCCGAATTGGGAAGGGCCGTATGTCGTGAAGAAAGCTTTCTCCGGTGGTGCATTGATTTTGGCGGAAATGGATGGGAAAAGTTTACCCAATCCAGTGAACTCGGACTCAGTTAAAAAATACTTTCTCTAAAGAAGAAGAGAATCTAAGTTGAAAACCCGCAAAGGGCGCCTTGCAATTTAAAAAAAAATGGAGAGGCCAAGGTGAAAACCCGCAAAGGGCACTTTGTGACCAAAGGGATTTTGAGTTGAAAACCCGAAAGGGCAGCTCAAATATTGAAGGGCATACGGTAATCTTGCTATTATTTGATACAACAAAGAGCGAAGAACGTTGCACACTGGGGTATCAACAAAATACTTGGGATTTTTTTAACACATGTTGAATTCAAGAAAGACTTCATGAAGCTGGTGTATAGGCATTCAAGCGGCGATATCTAAAGAATCTAACTTTTGTCTTGCTTGCTATCTTTAGATTTTATTTCTTCTAGAAGATAGGCTAGTAGATCAATTCCCTTTTGTATCCTTTTGATAATTCATTCAAATCTATTTATTCTTAAAATTCATTCGTCTTTCACTATTCTTTAAGTATGTTGCATTGAAATAATAATAGATGAGCTAAATATGTTCACAAATGAAGTTTTGCGCATTACTCTGGAATTTCTAGATAATACAAAAAACTAAAATAGGACAATTGTTCGAGAAATCCACGTAGATAGGGGATGAAGAAGCTCGAGGAATTCCTTTCTTCAAGTCCAAAAGGAAAATAAAGAAAGCCAATGATTCAATTCTTACAGATATCCTTAATAGATTGTAGTATTGGAGGAAGATCTACGGGCTAAGCAAGAATGAAATTTTGAATGGTGACGCTTAGGATAGGGGTCACATTCACAGCATTTTGCATCATATCACATTTAATTAGTAACATTCGACTCACTTCGAGCATAGCATCCTAAAGCATAATCATTCTACAGGTTATCAAAGACGGCGTGCTTTAGTCCTTCAAACAGCAGGGTAACAGGCCACAGTATAGCAGATCTAGCTTTCAGATGTTTATACTGAAGCAGATCCAAGATGATTTGGTATTCTTGTGTTTACAAGGAACAAATCGGGGACATAGTAGATTTGTAACACCCCGAACCCGAAACCGACACCGGAGTCGAACACGAGGTGTTAACTGACTTTAACCCCTTAAAAAATTTATTTTCCAGACACTGCCCAATCTGTGTACTAGTCTTTTTAAAAATCATATCTTGAGTTTCGTAACTCAAAAATCAGTTTCGTGATTTTTCCCAGAAACTAGACTCATGTGCCCATCTATTTATTTTTTTCTAGAATTTTTGGTTGGGCCAATTAGTACAGTTTATTAGTCAAAGTCTCCCATGTTGCAGGGTCGACTACACTGACCTTTGCCCATTACGACTTGGATATCTCCCTGCACGGGGATTCAATACTGATGCCGTTTGTTTCTATGAAAACTAGACTCAGATAGGAATCTGTACATATATGGTACGACCCCTAATTATCT
This sequence comes from Gossypium hirsutum, assembly GCF_007990345.1. Taxonomy (NCBI): domain Eukaryota; kingdom Viridiplantae; phylum Streptophyta; class Magnoliopsida; order Malvales; family Malvaceae; genus Gossypium; species Gossypium hirsutum. Next base: position 36,676,556 of record NC_053429.1, on the reverse strand, counting down.
CTGGTTAATTTATAATGAATTTCCAAAGTCGGAGCAGGGAATCTAGAAACCGTTCTGGCCCTGTCCCACAAAAATCTGATTATCTCTTAATATACTGCCCATATGATCTTTTCATTACTTCCTCATGAAAACAGACTCATCGAGCTTCGATTACATAATTTATTCATCAATTAATTCCACTCCTACTATTTTTAGTGATTTTTCAATCTCATGACACTGCTGCTGCCAGCATCTGTTACGAAAGTAACTAGGTCCATTTCATGCCTACCCTTGATCCAACTCAATCGAACATTCGTGCCATTTTCGCATGGCTTAAAGTTTACATGCCAAAGTTCAAACACAACGTAATAGCTTATACATGCCAAAATGTTCTTCTAAGCCAACTAAGAAGAAAGTACCAAACTTGCTATCCGGTGTGATGACTTCGATGACGGCCTGACCCCGCAAAATAGATGAGTCCAAGCAACCTATAATGGGTGACAAGGAAACACCGAGTGAGTTTATAACTCAGTAAGTCATAAGCAATGCACTACCATCCATCAATAACATTATCACAAGAGGAAACAAAATGGAACGAGACAATTTACTCCATCCATACCGAACCATACCTTAGTTCCTCCAACCTATCGATTCAGTTTCATATCAATTCATGCATTCACATTCCATATACTCATCAATAGGACATTGAGGCATTTTCATAAATCAATTTATTTTCGTTACAAACATACAACTAAACGGCCTTTCACCCATCCTACGATAAATTTTATGTACGTGACTTCAAGTATATTTGTCACATAGGTTCAAACTTACCGAGCTCAACACCAAGTATAAGCATTGCACCTATTAGCCATGTACTCAAGACACTTACCCGATCCGCTGTCCGCGATCGACTCAATAGTGTCGCACACATAGTGTCCATAATGATTCACGAATGTATATTGAGTCCGCACACTCAGTGCTATATAATCAACTCGCACACTTAGTGCTACGTAATCAAATCGCACACTTAATGCTACATAGTCAAACTCGCACACTTAGTGCCGCATGGTCAATTCGCACACTTAGTGCATCATATTCATTTCGCACACTTAGTGCAACATAGTCAAATCGCACACTTAGTGCTGTACAATTTAATCCCGCGCACTTAGCGCCAATCTCATGGTCATAAATGGTTATACCCGCACGTTTAGTGCCGAGATCAACAACTCAGTACATCTTACCTCTTTTCTTTTCATTCAACAATTTCATCATCACATACGTACATGCATATATATATATATGTATATTTATTCATTCCATTCAGCATCAATACATAAACATTATGACCATTTGAAATAATACCAACTACATGCTTAATGACTTACTTGTGTTGGGTAAGATGGTTCCAACTCGGCTACTCGATGATCTTTTCTTTGCCTTTGCTCGGTTCTCCTCCTCTAACTCCTTGAGCTTAATCAATAAATCGACTAGTTTAACCATCTTGCTAAACATTCACGATTCAATTACACATGCATATGTATGTTTGTATATTCGGCAACCATCCTCACTAATTACCCATTTAGTCGATTACACACATAATTAAAGGTAACATCACGAATGGCATTCTTATGTATATGTATATGTATATGTATATGTATATATATACTTCGGAATGGGAATCACAATTAGATTTAACACCACCTTCATACTCAATTAGATGGCCGAATGCATGTGTATATGCACAATGTCAACTATAACATCATGTAAATCCACATATACTACATTTCTTATGTTCCACATCTTAATGCCCATTATACATAATCAAATTTAACATCATCTATATATTTACTCATATGGCCGAATATACATACCCCCATATAATATCATTTTCATTCCATTTAACACTTAATTTCCACCACATAAACACTTGGCCGATTTTGCTAGCACACAAGCCTATGACCGAATGTCCTTGACCTCTAGTCACCTAGATTTTTATTCTTTAAGCCTCATCCAACTCATATTTTTCATTGACCACCTCCTTAACTTCAATTTATTCACATCTTTAATCATGCTACATTCGACCATTATTTAACAATAATTCATGCATCCTTTTTATTAAACACTCAAAATCAACCATCTTCATACCTCATCACCAAAGACATCAAAATACCAACCAAGAATGTAACATTCATGGCCGAATATCATCTCCATCAATTAACAAAATTTGAACCATGGCTAGGTAGATTTTCACTTACAACTTAAAATATACATGAATCTCAAAGAATAATATCAAACATACCTCAATCTAGTTACATGCATGGCCAAACCTCTTAGAAACTTTTCCCCTAGGCACCGAATATTCAAGAGCTTCTTAATCAACTTGAAGATGACCAAATGCCTTAACTTCACTTTCTTCTTTTTCTTTCTTTAGGTACGGCTATTGTGGTAAGGAGAAGGATGAACACTCCTTCTTCCTCCCTTATTTTATTCATCCTTTTTTTTTAATACACTTCTTTTATTTATTCTAATCTACTTACCAATATTAAATAATAAACAACATAAACTTGGAGGAATGGAACCATGCTTGGCCGGCCACTTATTAAGAATTGGGCACTTTGACATGCAAACCCAAACTTTCTCACCTTGTTATTATTTAATCCTTTCAATTTATCTATCATCTTTTCTAAATTTCTCAACTAAGTCCTTTCATGAAAATCCACATTCCTAAGGCTAATTTTAAACCTTTATTATTTCCACACATACACTACCACATTTAATATATGCAATTAAAATTAAAATAAATTTTCTTGTGACTCGGTTTTGTGGTCCCGAAACCACTTCCCGACTAGGGTCAATTTTGGGCTGTCACAAGATTTGACTCTCAGACGTTCCCAGATATAGCAGATTTAACCTTTAGATGTTTATAGTGAAGTAGATCCAAGATGATTTGGTATTCTTGTGTTTATAAGAAACAAATCAAGGACATAGCAGATTTGGCTCTCAGATTTTCTCAAATATAGCAGATCTAGCTTTCAGATGTTTATACTGAAGCAGATCCAAGATGATTTGGTATTCTTGTGTTTACAAGGAACAAATCGAGGACATAGCAGATTTGACTCTCAGATGTTCTCAAATATAGCAGATCTAACCTTTAGATGTTTATACTGAAGTAGATCCAAGATGATTTGGTATTCTTGTGTTTATAAGAAACAAATCAAGGACATAGCAGATTTGACTCTCAGATGTTCTCAAATGTAGCAGATCTAGCTCTCAGATGTTTATACTGAAGTAGATCCAAGATGATTTGATATTCTTGTGTTTATAAGGAACAAATTGAGGACATATCAGATTTGACTCTCAGATGTTCTCAAATATAGCAGATCTAGCTTTCAGATGTTTATACTGAAGCAGATCCAAGATGATTTGGTATTCTTGTGTTCACAAGGAACAAATCGAGGACATAGTAGATTTGACTCTCAGATGTTCTCAAACAGACTCAAGATGGTTTGGCATCCTTGTGCTTACAAGGAACCAATCAAAGACATAGTTGATTTGGCTTTCACGTGTTTTCGAAAGCAAATCTAAGATGATTTTTCATCTCTGTATTGTCAGAGAACAAATCGAAGTGAGGCATCTTCATTTCATCAGAGAGCAGATACATAGCAAGTCACACCTTCAGATAATTTTACTGAAGCTAGATCCAAGATGATTTAACATCCCTACAAATCAAAGAAGCAGATTCGGCATCTCTGTCAAAGATATCAACATGGCAGTCATAAAGAAAATTGAATACCATGATAGGGCCGGTCAAATTTGGTCTTTCTATGAGTCTTTGCTTGATTCTTGTTTCACAGTAATAAGCAAAGAGGGGCAGCTGTAAGAGCCCAAATATGACCGGCTTAAATAAACCAAATAAATAAATTAATAATTGTTTATTTAACCATCCATAAAGCCCAATTTACAAGAGTCCAAATACAAATCCAACCATTTACCCGGTAACTACCCAATCAACCTTAAATCATACCTGGTTACAACCTAATAGCCAGATCAGTACCTAGACTAGCCCAACTTAAACCAGTGGGCCCACTGTTACAACCCAACCCGTTACATTACAGACCAAAACTCAATTAAACTACCTAGCCCAGAATTAAAATGGCCCAGTTGACCCAAACTCTCAAAGGCCCAAAAATTAGAAGCATTCGGCTAGGGTTAGAAACCCTAGCCCTTTCTTCGCGCCGCAAAGAGTTTCTAGAGGCTTCGGACACTTCAAAACGACGTGGCCATTTCAATCGTTGCCACCAAGCATACGTCACGCCACCATCAACGCGTAGGACACGCCAAATCCGGCGTTAGCTTCATCAACGCGCAGACTCCAGTGATTGAGCGAGATTCTCGTGGATTACCTGCAAACAAAAGGAAAGAACCACAGCAGCAAGCAAAGCAAATATGGAAAGATATAAAAAGATTTCTTTCCTAAATTTTTGTAATAAACAGTGGCTATAAAAGCCCGAATACCTTCATTGTATAGGGATCCTTTTTTTTGAAAGCAAGAGTATACACACATACATTCAATAAAAAGAACATTTTTTACAGAATAGAGGTGATTCTCGTTTTTATATTTTTGTATCTTTTATTTCTCTTTTTATTTTCCAGTATCGAAGCAGATGAATATTTTTTATATATATACATAAAATATTTCGAGAAATAAAGAAAAAAAGGGGCTACCTGTGAAACGCCTGGAAAATGAGGGCTGTTGGTCTCCTGACCGCCGCGAGCGGTGGCGCGTACGGGGGCGCGTGCGACGAGGTGATTGTCGGGGTTGGCCGGATTTTGCTTGTCCAGAGAGGAAAAGAAGGGTTTTCAGATTCTCTTTGAGGAGAAATGAAAGAATGAAGTTTTTTTTCTAAAAAAATCGACTTTTATACCCTCTTGAAACGACGCCATTTAGGGTTAATTTTAATAGCCCTAAAACGGTACCGTTTAAAGGTTGACCCACACGCGTGTGACCCGACCCAGGAAGGATCCGCGTGTTTCTGTTAAAAGGGATATTTATCTCTTTAGTCCTTCTCCGTTTTTTGTTTTTTTAAATTAAATTTATTTCAATTTTTTAAAATTGGCCTTATAGTTTCACTTAAATTTAATTTTACTCCTTTTCTTTATTATTTAAAATTTTGTTATTTTTTTATATAATTTATTTATTTCAAAATCTATACATATATTATTATTAAAAATACTATTGATTTGTTTATATAAATGTTATTTTATTCTCCTATATATATTTATATTGTATTTTATTATATAGCATTTATTATATTTTTACTTTTATTATATATATTACTTATTATATTTTTTTTATATATTATGTATATCATATATTATTTATTATATTATTTATGTTTATATTATTCATTATATTATTTATAATTTTAAGATTTGTAAATTATTATTACATCTTTAACTTATATTATATACATATTTCATTATTAATTATTTATCTATTTATTATGTGATATTTCGTTTTAATGTAATATTTATTATATAATTATTTTATAAATTCTTTACATACTTCTTATTTTATATATATATGTATTTGTAAACTCATATTTTTATTTTTTTTATATAATTTTTTTGTTATTATATATTATATATTGTATATTAAAACCATTATTAAATATCATATTTTTATTAGTATTATATGAATATTTTGTTAACTATTACTCACTTTATCTTATATTTCAATATACTAATTCTTTTATATATTTTCATATTGTATATACTATTATGGTATTAAATGTTATTTTCTAATTATTATTTGATGATATATTTTATGGACATGTGCATTGATATTTTTTTTATATATTAAATTGCATATCATGCGTCATTTCTTAATTCTTACTTTGTATGTTTGTATGTTTTGCCTATTTATTTTCAATATATGTTATGTGTATTCTTATATATATGATGTTATGTAATTTTAAACCTGTATTCATCTAGTATATGATTCTTGTATAATTGTTATTGTATCGTTAAAATGTATGTTCTATTCGCTTATTATTGCAAATTCTATAGTGATAATGTGATTCCTTATATATCCTTTTTTAAAAAAAACGAGACCCCAAAGTTTTCAAAAAATATAAAGGCAATGCTTGGTGTTTGGAAATTTTGAGAAAGTAGTGCCCTAACTTATTGGGTTGACACTTTTCTCGTTGAGTTTGAATAATCAAGTACCCTTCTAAGTTTTTAAATGTTTGCAAAACGTGAGCTACTGTCTTGGAATTGCAAAATAATATGTCCTAACTTATTGGATGTAGCGTTTTGTTGTTTCGAGATAGGGATTTCTAAAAAGCCAATTTAGTGTCAATACTTTGATACGAATGAACTTTAATTTACAAAAAATCAAACTATACTAATTTAAAGAGGATTACATCTTAAAACTTTTTGAATTGCCGACATTAAAGACATTTGATAATCAATTAGGTACCAATTTTGGGCGTTATGAGGGTGCTAATCCTTCCTCGTACGTAATCGACTCTCGAACCCGTTCTTTTATTTTGTGGACCAAAACTAATAATTTTAAAACAAAATGTTTTAAAGGTGATCCAATCACACCTAAAAAGATTGGTGGCGACTCCCGTTTTTATTTTTTAAAATCGATTCCCATTTTCAAAAACTCAATTTAAAAATGGTTTCGAAAATCTCGATGGATAGCCCAATTACCATCAAGTTATACAAGTGATCATCTCTAGTATGCACTCTCGAGTAATGTCGGGATTACCAGTCTAGGTTAAATTCCCTATAGTATTAACTCGTCTAGTAATGTCGGGATTACCAGTCTAGGCTAAATCCCCTATAGTATTAACCTTATATCTTACGGTGGGATTACCAGTCTAAGCTAAATCCCCTATAGTATTAACTCGTCGAGTAATGTCGGGATTACCAGTCTAGGCTAAATCCCTTTCTACAATAATTGTTGTAACACCCCACACCCGTGCCCCACACCAGGTCAGAATATGAGGCATTACCTAACTTAAATTTAAGCATATAAATTTTTTTGTAACACCAAAACATGGTCAAATTAAAACTTTCTCAGTTTTATTTATAAACTCCTTAATAAGAGCCTACTAAGCCCAAAACATCCATTGGAACCCATTCGGAAACAATTCGAGTCCTTTAAAGGACTCTGAAAATAACTCTTAACACAGGGGCACACTCCCGTTTGGGAGGGGCAACACGCCCGTGTGACATTTCAACATGGTCGTGCTATTGGCCCGTATGGTCACACGGCCTAAACAATACAGGGACACGCCCGTGTCCTATACCCGTGTGGAATTAATTCTAAATGCACACCTACAGGGATTTTCACATGGCCTGGAACACGTCCGTGTCCCTGGCCCGTGTCCTTCACACGGCCATGACAAGCCCGTATCCTAGCCCGTGTGCAAAAACCTGGGTATTCTGTTTCTGACGTCAGAAATTCTTAAGGGCCACACAGCCAAGGCACGCTCTCGTGTGCTAGGCCGTGCCCTTCACACAGCTGAGACACACAGTCGTGTCTCTGCCCGTGTGTTTACTACCATGCATACTTACTTACAATTCTTACGGCAGGGGACACATAGCCATATCACATGCCTATGTGGTGGACCGTGTGTCACACACGGCTTAGAGACAAGCCCGTGTGCCTACCCGTGTAGACAAAATAAGGCTATTTACCAAGCCTTTTCGTCACCTTTACTTATGTAACATTCACAAAAATGACTCTATACTAACATAAGGGCACATCACATAACCAAAATAACCACAATGGACAACATTTCATTTATGCAATTTACTCATCCATGAAAACATCATCTTCTATTTACAAATCAAAATGAATATTGACCATCATCTATGGCCTTATACAAAATGAGTATCATATTCATCATATGAGCCAACACATTATGGCTAACTAACAAAACACTAAACAAAGACTTGAGTCCCTATACATGCCAGGAAATAAAATAATGAAACTAGCTATACCAAGATCTTGAGTGATAGTGTGATAGAAGCTTTTGATGTCACTGGATCCCCGATGCTAGCTTGACGTCACCAAAAGGAAAGAAAAGAAAGGAGGGTAAGTGTGGGAGCTTAGTAAGTACATATATGCAAATAAAGTGTAATTATAAGAAAATCATATTCACCCAATGGTAGCTTGCCATGCTTAAAAGATATAAATCGCTAAACACTTCCATCTTACTATTCGTTTTATTCATGTATACTTAATACAACTTGTTCTTTACTCAGGTCCTAACCATGAGTTCTGTATACATACCTCATCAAACTATTCACCAACTAAATCTTCGGGTTACCCGTTGAACTCTCGAAATACACATGGATACGTGGGGAATTTGCATCTAAATGCCATATAAGAAATCAAGGCTACCTCGTGCTATGAAACACTCATATTTGAGCTACTCACGAGCCTTTTATCAAGTCAGGACTCGGACCCCATAACTATCATGTAACGTTTGCTCATTGAGCCACTCACGGGTCTGTACACAAAGTTAGTACCCGGACCCACGTTACCTATAGCATTTATCTCATGAACTCAGACTCAACTCATGAGTTCAGACTACATAATTTTCATAACATGCCCCTTTGCATCCTATGCTATGTCTAAGGTTCAACGGGGCTTCATATCAAATCGAATAGCATCGCATTTACATGCATAACATGTCATTCTTACATTCATGGCAACAATTAGAATTTAGATACATAACAACAATAAGCTAATTACATATGTATATTATTAAAATATACCAAAGTAAGCTTCAATAACATATTATTTACATATGTACTTACCTCGATACAAAATGATGAAGACGAGCTTAATCCTCGTAAACTTTATTCTTACCCCGATCAAGACCCGAATCACGTTTCTCTTAATCTAAATTAATAAAATTCATTTATTTCATCAGCATATCAATTTAGATGCCTGAAAGTTCATAATTGGGCAAAATGACTATTTTGCCCCTAAACTTTCATAAAATGACCATTTTACCCTTATGCTCGAAAATTAATTTTTATTGAATTTTTTCATATTATAAGCCTAGCCGAACCCTTTTTAACTCTTATAGTAATCCAAAATTTCCAGTATTTCACACATTTATCATCTATTTTACAACTCATGCAAAATAGCCCCTATTAGGGTTTTTATGAGAAATCCCTTTCACAAAAGTTATTTATTACTCACCAAAGGATCATATTCTTCCATAAAAATTCAGAAAACAACCTAAAAAATCTCATGGAAAAACCCTAGACTCTTTTTCATTTTGCAAAATAGTCCCCTCATTAGAAACCTCATGACACAAAGGTCTCAAAAATGTAAAAATCTTCAAGAAATCTCGTTAGAATCACTTACTTGTGAAGGCTTAAAGTTGCTAAAATTTTTCAAGCTTCCATGGCCATTTCTTGGGAGAAAATCGGTGGGAAAGGAGATAGCAAAAAAAAAAAGATGATAGCCTTTTTCTCTTAGGTTTTATTTTATTCGAATAAGGTCAGCTAACCTTGACTTTTCCATTTTCTTTGTCTCATGGCTGGCCAAGCCTATATCTAAAGGGTCTATTTTCCTTTTAAAGACCCCCAATTTAAGTTTCATGGAAAATTAACACCTTTAGTAATCAATTTAAGACTTTTGAATTTTATGCGATTTAGTCTTTTTTTGCAATTAAGCTCACCAACTCTAAAATTACTTCACCAAATTTTTCATGCACTAATATAAACATACTATAATCCTAAAATAATAATAAAATACTTTCACTAACCTTGGATTAGTGGTCTCGAAACCATTGTTCCGACTAGGCCCAAAATCGGGCTGTTACAATTGCTCTCATAAGCTCGAATCTGAATTGCCAATCCAGGCTAAATTCAATCCTCAATCGGATTACCCATCCAGGTTAAATCCTTAATGTACCCATATTCTTCAGGAGGCTCGATCACTCAAGGAACACCCGTCCGGGCTAGATCCTTTCTATTTTGAGATCGTCCGATTACCTGTAACATCCTAAAATAGGGCCTAGTCAGAATAGTGGTTTCGGGGCCACAAATCTGACATCAAAATATTTATTTTATGATTTTTAGGAGGCCTATAATATGATTATATGCATGTGTTAAAGTTTCATGAAGAAATTTTAAGTATAAAGTGTCCAATTGGAAATCAAGGACTAAATTGAATAAATTGCAAAACTTGGTTTCCAAAAGAAATTCATATGAAATTGCTTTAGATTATGAATTAGAAGGTCTTGGAGAGCAATTTGCCCAAATTCTAAATTTTTGGACAAAAATGGGCTTGTATGGATGAAATTTTAAAGAAATGGCATAAGGGCATTTTGGTCATTTGTCACTTTAATGAATTGAAATGGGAAAAATCAAGCCAAAATCAGCCATTTTCTTCTCCATAGCTGTCGAAAATTGAAGAGACACCATAGCTAGGTCTTTCAACATTTTCAAGCTTAATAGTAAGTGCCCCCAAGCCCCGTTTTTAACGTTCTTTGTATTTTTGAAATCCTGGTAGCTTGATCTCTCCATTTCTACCCAAATTTCATGCTAGGGTTCATGTTTAAAAATTTACCCATGCATGAGTTTCTTGTATTTTGATATATTATGGAGGAATATGGAAGATTAATGTGTGTTAAACATCTTTTTCTAGTTGATTTTCATAAGAAACCATTATAGGGACCATTTTGCAAAAGATGTAAATGTGTGGTAAAATGAGAAATTAATGGATAATGTGGGCTACCATAAGAAGGAAAAGTGTTTGGCTAGGCTTGGGTAAGATAGAAAGTGTATGTGTTTCATTATCCGAGCCTAGGGACTAAATCATGAAAATGTGATAGGTTAGGGGCAAAATGGTCATTTGGATCGGGGTAGATATTAAACTCAAAATGCATAATGTAGTGTATAATGAGTTAATTTTGTTGTTATAAACCCCGAGGGACAAATTCCGGAGGTCGATCGAGGTAAACGCAAGGTTTCGGAGTAACCAAAACATAATCCCGAAAAGAAACCAGGTAAGTTCGGATAACTTAAAGTAAACCCCTAATATGTATAATTGCATGATTTATGTATGCATGATATTTTCATTTATATATGGCATGAAAATGTATGAAATGCATCTTTGATAATGAATTGTTGATAACCGTCTCGGTTGAGGTTAAAAAGGGAATTCGATGGATAAACCATGTTTTACATGTGGAATGAGATCCTGCATGTGTTGCAGTAAGGATTTAGCCCGAACGGGTAATCCGTGATCTCAAGTATGAAAAGGAATCTAGCCTGGACGGGTGTTCCTTGAATGATCAAGCCTCCCGAAGAATATGTGTACACTATGGATTTAGCCCGGACGGGTAATCCGATTAGGATCTAAATTTAGCCTGGACTGGTAATTCAGATCCGAGCTCATTAAGGGTGTTTGTCACTATAAGGGATTTAGCCTGGACTGGTAATCCCGACATCACCTTACGTGTTCATGATATGGGGAATTTAGCCTGGACTGGTAATTCCGCCATGAAATGTAAGGTTCACGGGAGTGCATATATGTAAAATGATCATTCGTGAGAATTGACGGATACTGGGTATTCCATCGAGATTTCCTAGAAACTCAACGGGATTAATATGATGTATGCTAACAAGATGATGAATGATGAACTCATCTATATAAATTACATGATGTTTTGTTAAGTGACTAACTCATTGATTGAGAGCATGTGACAGGAAATCATTTTATAATAGATGATTCCATGATTTAAGTATGGATGTATGCTAATTACTCGGTAAGTTTACTTTCCGGTTATTCGAGCTTACTAAGCATGTAAATCCTTACCCCTCTCTTTTTCCCTATTTTACAGAGCTCGAGGACTTGAAAGGATTGGAAGACAGTTGGAGAGGCAACACACTATCAACTAGCCAAGCTTTGGTATAAGGACACTTCTACTTTATTAATGCCATTTATAGGATTTTGAGTATTTTGTTATATGTGTCATTTGATTTGCCAAATGGAGGCATGTAGAAATATATTTATCTCTTTGTATATAGCCATGAAAGTTGGCTTAATTTAAGTAGGCTATGAACTACGATTTTATGCATGGTTTTATTTACAAATGATGGGTTGCTATCAATTGGCAATGAGACTCTTGAACAAGCCAATTTCGGATGGATTAATGCAGCATGAGAACCCATAAATGCTAGATGGGAAATAACCTTTTGCATGAAACCAATGATATGAGGTTTCCATGCAACTAACTTCATCAAGATCATTTACAAGTGTATAATCATGTTTTACTTTGAATTTGGTATCTATTAAGAAGAAGCAGTAGGAAAGGAATGACTAAACGCTTGGAAAATAGCCTATTAAGGTCCACATGGTTAGACACACGGGCATGTGTCTAAGCCATGTGAGACACACGATCCATCCCCATAGACGTGTGGTATGACCGTGTGTCCCCTGCACCTAAAACTTTAAGCTAAATTAGCACACGGTTAGGACACACGGGCGTGTGTCTTGGCCATGTTAATTTAACAGAATGCTCAAGTTTTGAACAAGGGGTGAGTCCACGGGCGTGTGCCCTAGCCGTGCCTAAATGTCAGTGTTGCCCACGGGTTAAAGGTATGGATGTGCCCCAAGTCACATGGGCGTGTGAGTCCACACGGCCCACCTGCATGGGCGTGTGCCCTTTTTGCTAAGGAAAATGTTCTGAGGATCCCAAGGGAAATCGAACAAGCTCGAATTTGTCCCACGATGCCTTCCGATATGTTATAGGTTTCGAAGGCCTATATAAGGGACGAGATGTTTATGATTGAAAGGTTTTAAGTTTAAATGAAATTTTGTGACCTGAGTTCATGTACCGAAAGTGTAAAGTCCCGGTAATGCCTCGAGCCCTATTCGGAGTTGGATATGGGTTAGGGGTGTTACATTACCCGTCCGGGCTAAATCCTTTTATGCAACACATGCAGGATCTCATGTCATGTAAGCCATAATTTATCCATCGGATTCCCTTTTCTATTTCAACCAGGACATTTATCATTTTTCCTTTACACAAGCACATTCATAAATTATCATGCAATAAATATATCAATTTTCATACATCAAGAACACGCATGTTTAAGTATATTAAGAGTTTACTTCATGTTATACGAACTTACCTGGTAATGGCTTCGATTTCGTATTTTGGTTATTCTGAAACCTTTCATTTTTCACGATCGACCTCCAAAATTGTTTCCCCGGGGTCTATATCAATAAAATTAGATTATTAATACATCACATTATTCGTTTTAGGCCTAAAACTCACCTTTGAGAAAAATAATCATTTTTCCCCTAAGTTTCCAAAATATTTACAATTTAGTCCTAAGTCTCGTCTAATGAAATGCATGTAATTCCTTGGCTACCCAAGCCTAGCCGAATGTATTATAAGCTCATACTAGCCCACATTTTCCTCTATTTCACATTTCTACCCCACATTTTATACATTTTTCATTTAGGTCCCTTTTTGGTGTTTTCATGAAAAATCACATAACAAAAGATGTTTATCTAACATCTAACTTTCATAATCCTCCATAGATCACCAAAGAACAACATCTCATGCATGGGTCAAATTTCTAACATGAACCTTAGCTTGAAATATGGGTAGAAATAGATGAGCACGTTACGAGGGTTTCAAAAATAAGAAGAACATTAAAAACGGGGCTAGAGAACACTTACTATTGACCTTGAAATGTTGGAAAACCCTAGCTATGAAGAATCCTTCAAATTTGGCAGCGTGGAGAATAAAATGAGTGAATTTTTTCTTGATTTTCCCTTTTTATTTCATTAATTAACCAAATAACCAAAATGTCCTTCCTTACTAACCTTTCCAAATTTTTCATGCATGCCCATTTTTGTCCGAAAGCTTAGAAATTCAGAAAATTACTCTTTAAGGACCTCTAACTAATATTCCAAAGCAATTTCATACAAATTACTTCTAGAATCCAAGTTTTGCAATTTATTCAATTTGGTCCTTAATTTCCAATTGAACACCTTACACATAGAATATCTTCATGAAACTTTAACACATGCTTATTTTCATATTCTAGACCTCATAATGATCATAAAATAATTATTTTAACCTTATATTTGTGGCCCCAAAACCACTATTCCGACTAGGCCCTAATTCGGGATGTTACAGACACAAGCTGGGACATGGTCGTGTGTCCCTAGTTCGAAGGTTACACGGCCTAAGACACGGGCGTGTGACCTTTATAGTCAATTTTTTTTCTAACTTTTTCTTAAACTTTCCAAATGTTTCCAATTTGGTCCGGAATTATTTCTAAGGTGTTTCTAGGGCCTCGAAAGCTCGATTAAGGGACAATATGTATGTGAGTGAATGTATTATAACATGTTTTCAATGATGTATGAAATGTATGTTTTAACATTCTGTCTGTACGGTAATGTCTGTAACCCTAATATGGCGATGAATACAGGTTAGGGATGTTACACCTCCAAAGTAAGTTTTTCTAACTATATTTTTTTAAACACCATGCAACTCTATTTTTTTTTATTCCATGTTTTTCCTTGTGTAGATAAGAATCTTGGTTTTAACGAGGATGGATAGTCTTCCACTGATGAACCAAGCAACAATTATGATGATGATTTTTTTTATGATGAAATGGAATATGGCGTTTTTGTTTCAAAGGAAAACATTCAAGAAAAAAATTCTAGATCTTTAATTGGAATTGACTCTAATGATGGTTTTAGTGACATTGATCGAGACTCATCCTATTCTTCATAAAAATGATGTTCAAGATATCAAGACTGATGTTGAGATTGAAGTAGTTCAAACTGAGATTTTTGAGATTCAAGATGTTTGATCGTGCCCCAGGCAATTAGATATAGAAATCATGTGCAGTGTCTACAAGTGTACAGGTCAAATTGTAATATAGTTTTATTATTTATAATGAAATATTTTGGAAGTATTCTAAGGGTCGTACCCAATGGAGGTTTGTTTAAACTAAATTGATAGTACGAACTAACACACTAAATAGGTCCAAATATTACTCACGTTGAAATCATAGTACGTCAAAATCAAAGCTAAAGGGTTGTCGAATAAAATAGTAAAAAAAATACCCAAATCAATATCAATTAAAGCAAGCGAAGGGTGAATCACTTCCATGTTCATGATTAACTTAAGTATAGGGTTTTTAACTAATTAGCTAACAATTAACCTAATTAATACCTTTCGACCTATAACGAGATTAACTGGTCAACTTAGTTTACTTATCTTTTGACCTGATAAACTAAATCAGGTTAGATTAAGTTGATTCTAAGTATACTATCCTTTTGGCTTCATCTACCTAAGTGACTTTCTATAGTCATCAATTCTAGGGTTTATTCCACTTAATCTAATCCAACTAGATAGATGCGAAACCCTTAACCCAAGCTAATCAATCCCATTTCATATCATCAACCTTTCTAGGGTTTAGTTCCAGGCCATTCTAGATGCAATATCTCCTATCAATTTATTAAACATACAAATATATGTAAAGATAAAGACAAAAGAGAAAGACCACCCAGAATCTGAAGATCTTGAGGTGTGATTGAATCTTGAAACCCTTGAATGATATGTTGATTATTGAAATTGGTGAAGAAAAAATTCCAAAAATGAAATAGAAAATAAAATAAAACTAAATTGAGATTGAAATTAAAAGAAACGTTTACAATTGAAAAGAAATTAAAAATTAAAACTAAACCCTAACTAAGAACAAAAATAAATAAATTTTGAATGATGAACTAAGCTAGTTAATTAAGTTCGAGAGCTATCATTTATAGCGTTTGGGTTAAATGACCAAATTAGGTTAATTACAAGCTACTGAACATGTTAATTATGATTGTGCAAACGAAAAATACCCTTGGCTATCAAATAGGCCTTATTGGACCGATGTCGTGATACCTTATAGTTTGTGTTGCAACATTGAAGGTTGCATGCTCCCCTTCTCGCTCAAAATTGGATGTCGCGATATAGGCTTTTTGATGTTGCGAAATTGATGCATGTGTACTCTCTCTGTGGCTCAAAGTAAAATGTCACGATGTTGGCTTATGGATTTCACAACATCGATTGTCGTAGCTCAGCTCTTGGAGTTGTGCTCAAAATTCTTCTAAGTGTTGAGGTTAGCTTCATAGTCACAACATTCCCTTTTAATGTTACGACATTTGAGGTAGTCCACAGACTCATCAGTCTAAAATATAGTCCTACACACTTAATCAACATGTTAGTTCCTCCTTAGGTCCGTATTGGCCTAACAGGTCATAAAACAACATTCAAAGCTCATTTTGTTAAATTTAAATGCAAAGCAAACTAAGTCTAAAAACTGAATAAAGATATAAAATTACTTGAATACAAGCTCATTAAGTGTTCAAAAGAGCTTAAATTGCCACAATGAATTTTGATAGATCAAATTTCCTTACACTTAACTCTTTGTTTGTTCTCGAGCAAACAGAACAATCACATGCAAACAAAACAAAAAAGACGTCCCTTGAACATGTTTCATACAAATGGTTAGTTCGGAAAGATAGAAACTAGGAAGGCTTACTAAAACATGTAATTATAACATGAATGTAATATAAACATAGTTTTTAAATTCAAAAATGAGATTTCATTCCCATTCTATGCTTTTATTTCTCTCGCTTTTCTTTTAATCTTCACAATTCTTTTATTCTCACATTATTTTTCATTTAGGCACTCTTTTTGGAAAAATCCTACACTTAATATATCATATCGTTTCTTAATGTTTTCACTTTAATTTTTTTCTAAAACCTTCATTATGTATCTACCTAAGCCTAAATATCTACAGATCGAAATCTAAATTCATGCATCATAAAAACAATACTAAGAAAGAGATAAGTAGATTTTCTTTTTAGTTCAATGTTTTATATTGAGGTTCATCAAAAAGTGGATTAAGGCACAATTATGGGTACTAACATGCACATGCATAAGGTTAGCTTTTTAGGCTTTAGTTTTCACCAAACAATGCATTAGGTCATCCCTAGGCATCTCAACATTCATGGATTCAATCATGCGAGTAATAAAATTATAACTACCTATAGTTCAAAAAATACCATATATGTTTAAATATGCAGTCATTTATCATTTGGTATATTCAATTTCTTTTATCTATTTTACAGTATAATAAAGTGAACTAACTAGTCTTAAATCTAAAAAACCTAAAATACATTACTATCATGTCAAATTTACAAATTCCATACAATCACTTCCTATTAACATTCTCCTAACCAATCATTTACATTATTGCAAGAAATCAAGTGTTGGTTAGGGATTTCTTTATTGATGGCTAAGATCCAACATGTGTTGTGTATTCTAGATAGCTTGATCGAATAAAGTCTATATAAGCAACCCTAATGTATAGCTTGTTTAAGCGGCTTAAAATAGTACAACTTGTGTGAGCAAATCAAATTATTCTTTATTGACAGTTTAGATCCAACACATGTTGCAGATCCACAATAGCTTGAGTGAGCAGCATCGAATAAAGCTTGTATAAGTAAACTAGCTCTACAGTTTGTGAAAGTAAATTAGTTTCATGTATCCAAATTTAAAATGTTATAGTTCTTCAAACAGAAAACAAAAATTACATGGTAATGGAATAATTGAATGTGAATTCCTTTGATGTCCTTTGGTATCGAACAAGGTTAAATAGTATAACGTAAAGTAATTTTGTTGTAAATGTATATGAATTTAAATATCATGATCTTGTTATACGAGGTAGTAACCTACATGTTTTCTTGTGGAATGGTTTATGAATATATATTTCAATAAGGATGCCAAGGATATGTCATGTTGTGCCTTTGTGTTTCAATTACTTAAATTGTTATAATAACAAGGTAAGTTAAGTTAATTTATTATGAACTTGCTAAGCATTCAAAATGCTTGCTCTGTTGTTATCCTCTTTTTTAGAGTGTCAATTTACGAAACTCGTAGGTCAAATCAAATTAAAGAACCATACTATTCCATCATCGTGGCATGTATATAGGGCTAAAATATATGTTTTGGATAGTAATTTTGGATTGGTAATAATTATATGCATGTATAAACTTGATGAAGGATTACTAGATGTTTTATGTATGATTTGGTATTATGTTGGGACTTCATGAAAGATACTTTAACAATATGCATGGGTATAAAATATTAAGGTTTATTAATGTTATTGAATGATTGAAAGACATGGTTGAATAGGTTAAATAGGTATAAAATGAATTGATATGCTCAAGTGCTTAATTAATGCATAATAATTTTGTTGATTCTGGAAATGGTAACATAGATGTTTTGGGACATGTTTTCAATTAGTTTTATGTGGGGTTTAAGTCTGCATTTATGCACCAATTCTGCTAATAGTTTGGCTTGGCATGAAATAGGTGCCAAATGGCCTAAAGTGTACCAAAACAAAGTCCACGTTGAGATGAGAAACTCTCATCGCCTCAACGTCAATCGCTAGTTTGTGATGTCCCAACGTTGAGTAGCCAGAAGTGACAACATGAAAAACTATTTGGCGAGATCATGACATCGACCTTGGATTTTTAAAACTTTGTAATTTGGTTCTTATTTCATTTTAAGTCAATTTTAGAGCTTACGAAAGCTCGTACAAAGCTTGGAAAAGGTTTAAAATTATTTTGATTGACTAAAATGATTGAATTTAATAATTTTTTACTTGAGTTATCTATTAAAATATCTATAATTGTTCCATTTTTTTACTGTAGCATCCTGTAGCTCAATTTCAGTGATCGAGATAGAAGAGGGTGTAACAGTGAAGCTACCCAGATCTTTCAGCTTAGGGGGTGCATTTATACTTATTTGTTCCCCTCTAACCATTATTTATTTTAAGAACTTTACATATTTCATAATTTTATCAATGAGTTCTAGCAAGGTAGATTTACATTTAGGGACTTAAATAAGTTCATGAAACTTACAAATTTAGTGTCGTCCATTTTCTTCTTGTCCTCGAGCCTTGATGGGAATGTTATAAACTTACCACTCGAATTGGTACTCTCCTTCATTTCAAGTTCTGTTATGTTTTCCTCTACCTTCCGAGTCTCATCATCGATTTGGGAGTCCACAGGATCATCTTCCTCATTTCCATCTTCTAGAGCTAGAATACTCGGGTTATCTAGAATTGTACCCAAGCGGAGCATAATTTCTTCCACGTGTTCTTCCCATCTCTTCGAGGATTACTTTCAGTATTGCTAGGGATGTCCGTGCCAACTTTTCTCTGCATCATGTTCATCGTCTAGCTCAGTTGGGCTTGGATGTCAACCAAATGTGTATTTGTTTGGGTGCACTCAGTCTACACCTGTCTCAGCTCACTACATATTGACTGCACCTCCCCCTTGATCTTATTCATCCGCTATTCACATGAGGTATGATTATTAAGATGTCTCTCATATTCTTGAGGTTACACAACATGTGGAGGTTAATTAGGAGAAATTTGTCTATTCTGATTTATATTCCCACCTCCTTGGGTACCTTCCCATTTCAGATTTAGATGGTCCTTCCTTCGTGACTAAATGAGTTTATAATTAATAGGCTAAAAGTTTAAACTTAATTATAAATCATTTGAAACCATAAATGAATTGCATAAAGAATCAAATGAGCAAAAATGGATGGAATTTATAAAGTTAGAGAAATGGGTCATATTTAGAAATGAATGTGTTTTCTCACTAAGCATAGACATGACTTGAGAATTGATTTAAGTTTTTCAAATTATTATTAAATTAAATAATTAAAATTAAAAAATTAAATTAAATTGATTATTCATTTTGAATCAGTTGATTGTGGAAATTAAATATATTTTCTCATAGATTCTTTTACGGTAAAGTTGTTATGGCTTTAACGAAATTAGAATTGAGTTGAGAAAATTATTTAATTAGAAAATTAATTTATCTAATTAAATTAATTCATAAATAATATTTATTTTAGAAAATAGAAAAATATGTATTGGGTTGGATTAAATTATAAATGTTGGATTAAAAGTTGAAGCACATATAATTGAAGAGACCCAAACTCCCTTTCCCTTATATTACATATAAGGGGCAACATCCCTACTGTATTAAACTAGAAGTCTAGTTTTTCTATTAAATAATTATTGTTTATGTTATACTAATTCAACCAAGAATCTCTTAACTCTCCCTACAAATTGATGACACTAGTAGAGCTATTTACAACAATTCATACAAGTTTTAAATATTGTTATTCTGCCAAAAAATAGTGAGAGTTTACTTCTTACTTATAAATTCTATTTTTTTGGAAATAACAATTCTATCTATTTCTATTGAGAGAGAATTACGTTCCTACTAAAAGTAATAAATCATTTCTAGTTTTGTATTTGGTTTGTTCTCTACTGAGAACAATCCTAAATAGAACTACCTAAATGTTCCAAGCTTTCAACCGAATGACCTTAAACAATTCTCTCTCAATAGATCTATTAAGATCTATATCACATAAACCACAAGTACTTTTTCAAGGAAAAAGCTTATTGCTATAAATATCAAAAACCAGCTAGATTTTCAAAATTTTAATTTTCTGTTGTGATAGACAATCATTTTTAAACTAGATTTTTCTAAAAAAGAAAAACCACAATATCATGGGTTGGATTATGTTCACCTATTGGCGGACATGAAAGATAAGGTAGATTAATATTTCCATCTCCAATCCATTCTTGGAGAATTGCCTTAACTCAATCCAATAGAACAAAAGATGGCAGAGAAGTGGAGAATAAACATCATTATTTTGCCCCTCTTCTCACATTATCTCTTTTGGGACGCAAATTAGGTCGTGGTGGGCCTCTTTTTTCTCTACCTCCTCCCTGAATTGCATTCACTATAGGAGTATTTCTCCAGATGCGCCATATACTCATCAAACATTCCTTGGATACATACCTTCACCAACTCCTTTTCATCATGGGAATCTTGGTTGTCCAACACTCTGTGTAACACCCCTAACCCGTATCCGAAGCCAGAACAGGGTTACGGAGTATTACCGAACTTAACTTATAAAACCAGGCATTTCATAAACAATTATCATTCAAAGTAAAAACCATTCATAATCATTCATATGGTCCCTAATACGACCCTTCGAGGCTAAAAATAGACATTAAAAGTGGTTCGAGACTAAACCGAGTACTTAAGAAATTTTAAAGAAAACATGGAAAATTTTCAAAGTACAGGGGACACATACAGGTGTGACCAGGCCATGTGTCTTACACGGCCTACGGACACGCCTGTGTCTCAGGCTGTGTGAGCATTCAAAATAGGATTACATGGCTGTGTCCCAGCCTGTGTCTGACCCAGTGTAACTCACTGACTTAGGTCACACGGCCAGACCACACACCCATGTGCCAGGCCGTGTACCCTTCGAAATGACCTCACACGCCTATGTTCCAGGCCGTGTGCTAGGCCGTGTGAAGCTACTGACTTGGTTTCTAAATAAGTATTAGGGGACACATGGTCATGTCCTCTGGCCGTGTGTCACATACGGCTGAGACACATGCCCATGTCTCTGCCAGTATGGACAAAAATAAGTTATTTTTCAAGCCATTTCTCTCACCCAAAGTGATGCCAACCTAGGCTATCCAATGCACCTACAATCATAGCCTAAATAGGCACTTAAAACCAACCAACATCAAGCCTATATCATGTCCTATCCATACATACAACATGATATACATAAGCACATACCAATGATCACTTTACAACATACCAAATATGCCTCCAAAGTATACCTAAATGGTCAAACTCACTTATTAGACTTTGTGCCTAATTCAACATGCATACCTCATCTCAAATTCAATCATTTGGTACTCAAAATACCATTGCTCAATTAAGGCATTCACCAAACAACTATACACCACATACCAAAAGATCATTTATACATATATACGTAACCAAGTATACCAAAATAAGCCAAATCACATGGCTAAACACATAACCAAAACAACATGAGACATATAGGCCACATTAGTCAAAACACCTACACATGCCATTTAGCCTAAAATATACAAAATTCAAAGTACCAAAATAAGAGTTTGATAGTGCGATGCGATCTCCGACAACTTTCAAAACGAGCGAGCTTTTGAATCACTAAAAACACGGAAAAGTAAACAGAGTAAGCAATTAAGCTTAGTAAGTTCGTATGGCATAAAACTCAGCTTACCATTTAATCACCATTTAAGTAATTAAACATAACATAATGCAACTAAATTTGATCCACAAGCCTAACACATATTCATCCACAAAATTTAAGCATGAAGTTACCAATCTCATAGATTCAATTCTCACCTGATTTATGTATATACCTGTACTGGTTCATTTTGAATTTACATACTCTCATAACATCACTGTGCCCTTTGAGCCATTTGGAATAATATCGGATACTCGGGTTCTCACACATTAAATGTCAATACATGGTCGAAACCATCTCTATCTCATATCTCATATAGATGTTCACTCTCGAGCTAACACTAGGTCTACTCACACAAGCTAACGGTCAAGACGTACTTACATGGTACTGCTCACACAAGCTGACGAGTAACCACAACACATGCTGGGAATGTAACACTTCCTACCTGTATCCGACGCTGGAACAGGGTTCGAGGCATTACCAAACTAAAACATAAACATTCATACAAAACCGAGCCATAAAATGTTGTCCTAATTAAAACCATTTGTTAACATGCATATTATCCTTTATATGGGCCTACGAGGCCTAAAAAATACATTGTGGTGGCTTGGGACTAAACCGAGAACTTTCAGAACTTTTACAACACTTAGAAAAATTTTCTTGATTTGGAGGGTCACAAGGCCCTGTGGGTAGGCCGTGTGGTCACACACACGCCCGTGTAGCTTGGGACACGCCCATGTCCTCAGCCTGTGTAACTCTCTGTTTATGACGTCATCAACATAATAGGGTCACACGGTCAAGCCAGTCGCCCGTGTGCTAGGCCGTGTGGCAAATTTAATTTTCATGAATTTTCATAAATAAGGTACAGACTTCACACGGCCAAGGCACACACCCATGTCCCAAGGCCGTGTTTCTCACACGGCAATGTCTCGTACCCATGTGTTTACTACTAGGCATTCTATTTTTTAAAACTAAGATGCAGGGGACACACGGCCAGATCACACGCCCATTGGGCAAACCGTGTGTCACACATGACCTAGACACATGCCCGTGTGTCTACCTGTTTGGACAACTTTGAGGCTATTTTCCAAGCCAATTACCACCCTTATTTGCACCAAAACATACAAGACTTCAAAGGCACTTAACATCGCATAATTAAGTACTTAAACATCATCAAATAAGCCATTTTCCTGGCAACACCATATCAACTTATTCATGCTCAAGTTACCATACCTTATTAATTCAAGCTTACCATATCACATGTCATATGTAACATCAATTTACTCCATTTCTACACATTCATCTCTTAGTTATCATCATGCCATATACTCACATTTCCATCATCAAACATCCATGATCATATCAATAATTCAACCATTTCAAAATTTTTAACCACATCATGTATTACCTTGGCACATGCATGCATATATGAATAGGCTTAAAACCCAATAATCAATATAAGCCATATTTTATGGCCATATACAAAATCTATCATCAAATCATTATAAGCCAACACACTTGGCCAAATTAATATGACACGTAAACAAAAAGACCAAGTCCCCTATACATGCCATATTCAAAATATCAAAACCAATTATACCCATATGACCAAGTTGATAATGTGATCGATACTCCGACGACTTCTGATCCCCGAGCTAGCTTAGCGTCACTATAAGGGATAAAAAGGAAGGGGGTAAGCTTTAAGCTTAGTAAGTTAGCATGCAAATAATTAACAACATTATTCATGTATTATTATACACATAACATAATATAATTTATCACAATGTCATCAAGTATCATAGATACATCTTAAATCATTTCATTTACATAGTGTCCAATAAAACTCATGATCATGATTCATTCATTCACTTCTTACTGAGGTCTCATCGATTCATAATCTCAATATTTACTAGCTTTGTGTACATACCTGTACCCTTCCAACTTGATCATACCTTGTCATTTCTTTGTCACAATCTTTGGGTTACCCGTTAAACCACTTGGAATACAAAATGATACTCAGGAAATCTCATACATGTAGTAAGATGCCAATGCCATATCCTAGATATGGTCTTACATGGGATCACATATCGATGCCAATAGCCTAGCTATGGTCTTACACGATGTCTCATATCGATGCCATGTCCCAGATATGGTCTTATACGAAGCCTCATCTTCGAAGCCATGTCCAAAACGTGGTCTTACATGAAATCGCATAACGATGTCATATCCCAGATATGGTCTAATACAGAATCTCAATAACCCTAATGTCATGACATTTGTATCCTATCTATTCCTAAGGTTCAACCAGGATTTTGAAGTACTAAATCTTCGTCGGATCGTCATCGAGTCATTACTAACCAAATCCATAGAGACAAATATACATTTCATGCAACATCAAAGCATTAGATACATAATAACATGATGTTGAATTATTTACATACGAACTTACCTCGGTACCAAAATATGGCTAACTATTCGATTTAGTCCACAACTTTGTTCTTCCCTCGATTTAGGTCTGGACTCCCTTTTTCTTAATCTATAATAGCAAATTTCACTTATTTAATTATCACATTGTTCAAAATAGCCCATAAATCATACTTTGGTAAAATTACAATTTTGTCCCTAAACTTTTACATATTTACAAATTAGTTTCTAGGCTCGTAAAATGAAATGTACTCATTTTCTTTGTTACCCAAGCCTAGCTGAACCTATATCATACTTATAACAGCACACATTTTCTTTCAAATTAGATTTTTACCACCTATTTTATAATTTTTACAAATAGGTCCTTTTTAGGTGTTTTCGTGAAAAATATCTTTATAAAAGATGTTTATCACACATCAAACTTTCATATTCCTCCATTAAACAACAAAATAGATGCATGTCACACATGGGTTGTAACAGCTTGATTTTGGGCCTAGTTGGAATAGTGGTTTCGGAACCACTAATCTGAGGTCAAAGAAATTATTTTTAATATTATTTTATGTGTTATAGCACATTTACAGGGATGCATGGAAATTTTGATGAATTAATTTTAGCGATTGTGAGTTAAATTGCAAAAAAGGACTAAATCGCATAAAGGGTAAAAGTTTTGTTTTCTAGCAAATGGTGTTAAATAGTTAGAGAATCATAATTAGGGGTCTTTAAAGGGCAAATAGACCCATTTCTATAGGGGTGGTCAGCCATAGAGACAAATAAGAATAGAAAAGTCAAAATTAGGTGAAGTTGGTAGCTTATTTTGACTAGAAATAAAACAAAAAGAAAGGGGTTGTCATCTTTTTCATCTTCTTATCCATACCACCGAAAATGTCAGCCATTTTAAGGGTTTGGGGAGTTCAAAATTTTAGCCACTCTTTACTCTTGCAAGTAAGTGATTTTGATGGCTTTTCTTGATAATTTTTTGTACTTTTGGGACCCTTGTAGCATAAGCTAGATAATGGGGGGCTATTTTGCAAAAGGCTGAATGTAACAGCCCAATTTTGGGCTTAGTCAGAATGGTGGTTTCAAGACCACCAATTCAAAGTTGAAGAAATTATTTTATTATTATTTTAGAGTTATAGCATGTTTATATTAGTGCATGAAAAATATGGTGAAGTAATTTTAGCGATTTCATGCTTAATGCTTAATTACGAAAAAGGACTAAATTGCATATAGTGAAAAAGTCTTGATTTGATAGATAAGGGTGTTAAATTGCCATGAAACTTAAATTGGGGGTCCTTAAAGGGCAATTAGACCCTTTAGAGAGGCTTAGCCGGCTATAAGAAAAAGAAAATAAAATAGTTAAAGTGTTAGGTATTTGATGACCTAATGTATGATAAAATAATACCCTAAAGCCTAGCCTTCATCTTTTTCATTCATCCTTTCTTCTTGACCGAAAATATCAGCCATATGAAGGTTTTGGAAGCTTGAAAATTTTCAGCCACTTAATCTCCCTACAAGTAAGTGGTTTTGATGACTTTTCTTGATAATTTTTGTATTTTTGGGACCCTTGTAGCATGAGCTTTCAAATGAAGGGACTATTTTGCAAAATGGTTGAAAGTCTAGGGTTTTAGCTTGAGTGTGTTCATGTTGTGTTCTGAAATTTTATGGAATAAAATGAATCACGGTTGTGAAATAAACAACTTTTGTGAAAGGACTTTTCATGAAAGCCCTAATAGGACCATTTTGTAAAGTTTGTAAAATAGATAATAATGTTGTGAAATATTGGAAATTTGGGGTTTTCATAAGAGTGATAAATGGTTGGTTAGGCTTGGTTAAGGAGAAAATATGATAAAAATTGAGTTTCGGGTCTAGGGCAAAATGGTCATTTTGTCCCATTATACATTGTTGAGTACCTAGATTGATAAAACGATTAAATTTGGGAATTTTTATCATTGTAGATCAAGAATTACAAAATCTGAACCTAGACCGGGGGAAGGCCAAGCAAGTAGACTAAAATCGACTAGTCACCTACATTTTGTAATCCGAGGTAAGTTGTGTGTCAATAATGCAAGTATATTGTTATCATGTATGAATGAATGAATTTTTATAGCATAAATTATTTGATTGAGGAAATGACTAAGCATGGTGAGAATTGAAGAAGTACAACACTCGGTTGAGCTTTAGGAATCTTTGAATATTCATCCATGACACTTGGGTCATTTGTGTGCTAGTGTAAGACATGTATGGGACATGCATCGGCCACAGTATAAGAGCCAGTGTAAGACATGTCTAGGACATGGCGTCAGCTTGTTGTGTGTCAGTGTAAGACCTGTCTGGGACATGGCATCGACACCGATAGATGAGAGCCAATGTAAGACCATGTCTGGGACATGGCATCGGCATCTTAACCCATGTTAAGGCTATTGAGTATCCAGTAGTATTCCAAATGGTTCAACAAAAGGTTTATGATTTATATCAAAATGAGAAAAGTTATGACCATGTGATGAGTCGTACAGGTACCTAATTGAAATGTATGAGATATGGGCTTAATGTATGCAATATGAGTTGTATTGGATGGTGATGAGTAAGTTGTATTTACGTCTATTTCTGGTATTCATGAATAAGCTATAAAAGGTTATCAGCATATTGCTTTATGATAAGTAGTTGTTGTTTATTTTCATGCAACTTACTAAGCTTTATGCTTACTCCCTCTCCTTTCCATTTTCTTATAGTGCCGTCTAATTAGCTCGAGGATCATCGAACGTCTGAGGCATCGATCACACTATCATTCGAAGCACTTGGTATAGTTAGAGCTTTTATTTTGATTATGGCATGTATAGGACCTTAACTTTTGAGTATTGTGTTACTGTTAATTGGCCAAATGTGTTGGCCCGATTTAATATTTGATTTATTTTGTATAAGGCCATGGAAAATAGCTAATATTTAAAGTAATTATACAAATGCAAGCTAGTTTTTCATGAATGTGAAATTGTTGGCATGGTTGAATTTATGAAATGTATGTAGACATTAGTTATGGTTGTTTGGTTGAGAAATCATATTCAGTTAGATTTTCATATGTTGGTTGGTGTTAGATTGTGTTATAGGGTGGCAATGGCTTGGTAGATAGCCTTATATTATCCACACGGGCGTGGGGGAAGACGTGTTATTTGGTCGTGTGTCCCCTGCACGTAAAATTTGCAAGTCAATATGCATGGTAGTAAACACACGGACAAAGACACGACCGTGTGTCTCTGCCATGTGGAGGACGTGGCCTCTGGCCACAGGCGTGTGCCTTAGTCGTGTACCCCTATTTGGATGCTGACGTCAGAAACAGAATGTCAAGGTTTTTAAACACGGGCTAAGACACGGGCATGTCATGGCCGTGTGAGGGACACGGGAAATGGACACGGGCGTGTGTCAGGCCGTGTAAAAGCCCCTGTAGGTTTGAATTTACAATTTAATTCGCACGGGCATGGGACACGGGCGTGTCCCTAGATGCTTAGGTCGTGTGTGTTACACAGGCCATCAGCACGACCATGTTATAATGACCACTCGAGCGTGTTGCCCTACTACACAGGCGTGTGCCCTGTTTCAAGGGTCATTTTTATTAAGTCGGTTTAAGAAGTCGAGTTGGTTCCGAATGGCTTCCAATAAATGTTTGAGGCCTCATGGGCCCATATTAAAGAGATTTAACAAAGTTCGAAAAAGTTTTAAATTTGATCAAGTCTTGGTGACTCAGAAATGTTTAAATGCATGTGTTTAAGTTTAGTAACGCCTCGTATTCCATCCCAGCGTAGGGCACGGGTGTTGGGTGTTACATTTAGTGGTATCAGAGCCATAGTTTAGTCGATTCTAGGACTAACCTAACGAGTACGAGTTTAGCTATACATGAGATAACTATATTTTGATAGTGTGGCGACTCCTGACGAGATAAATTGTGTTTTTATTTATATAGTAAATAGATCCTGACGTTGCTACGGTGGATGATGTGGTGAGTAATGCGTTGACTCCCGTTATAGGGACCGCACCAGTAGATAGTGGGCCCGTGACCCTGAGTCAGGGCGGAGGGGCTAGAGAAGCTTACCTCCACATGATGGATGCTTGGTACACGGAGTTTGTTCGTGAGAATCTGAACACTCCACCTCCCCTACCTTCTCCGATTCCTAAGTATGCCCCAGAAGCTCTGCAAGAAGTGGATATGGTTAGGAGGGAGAAACCCCCAGTATATAAAATACGAAAGCAAGAGGCCGAGGAATTTCGATCTAATATTAATGATGACACAAAAAGAGCAGAGTTCTAGTTGGAAAATACTATTAGGGTATTTGATAAGTTATCGTGCACGCCTGAGGAGTGTGTAAAGTGTGCAGTGTCACTTCTACGAGACTCAGCCTACCAATGGTGGAATACTCTCGTGTTCGTTGTACTGAGAGAGAGGATAACTTGGAATTCTTCCTGGAAGAGTTCCGAAAGAAGTACATTAGCTAGAGGTTTATAGACCAGAAAAAGGACTGAATTTTTAGAACTGAAGCAAGGCCGTAGGACGGTGACAGAGTATGAGCGTGAGTTTGTGAGACTTAGCAAATATGTATAGAAGTGCGTGCCTACAAAAGCCATTATGTGCAAGAGGTTTAAAGATAGTCTGAACGAAGATATTTGTCTATTAGTTAGCATCTTAGAATTAAGGGAATTTGTTTGCTCATGGAGAGAGCATGTAAGGCAGAGGAATTGGCCAAAAAAAAAAGAAAAGCTGACATCGAGTCCCGAGAGTCAAGGAAAAGACAGATGAGGAAATCATAGCAGACCTCACCTAAGAGATTGAGAGAGTTTCCCACCCAATCAAACGCGTCAAGAGAGTTCTAGAGCAAGAGCAAGAACAAACAGCACACGACGTCTAAAGCTCAAACCACTTCTATCGCTAGTGTTGGTAGTGCTCGGTCAAATAGGCCAGAGTGTTCACAATGTGGTAGGCGTCATTTCAACATATACCAAGGGAATGAGAGGGGTTGCTTTAAATGTGGATCACTAGACCACTTCATCCAGAACTATCTGGAATTAGATGAGAAAGAGAAAAAGCAAGATATGAGGGCGAATAGTGCTCCTTCGAAGGGTAGACCACAGAAGAACCTAGGTAATGGAGCTAGCAGCCATCGTGTTCGCATTAAAAATTTGGAGACACCATTTGTATGGCGAGAGATGCCCAAGTGTTCACTGACCATAAAAGCCTCAAGTATTTGATGACTCAGAAAGAGTTGAATTTACAGCAACGAAGGTGGCTAGAGCTGATAAAAGATTACGAGTTGGTGATTGACTACCATCCCGAAAAGGCTAATATAGTAGCTGATCCATTGTGTAGGAAATCATTGTTCACCTTGAGGGCTATGAATACTCAGTTGATCGTGATTGATGATGGCTCGATTCTAGCCGAGATGAGAGCCAGACCTACGTTCCTTCAAGAGATTTGTAAGGCTCAGAAAGGCGATAGGTACTTGTAAGCTAAAATGGCTCAGTGTGAGATGGAAAATGAATTAGAGTTTAGTATTGGTACCGACGGTTGCATTATGTACCGAGACAGAATTTGTGTACCCAAGGATAATGAGTTTATTCAGAGGATTTTGCGAGAGGCACATAGTGGTCGCTTGTCTATCCATCTGGGTAGTGTAAAAATGTATAACGACTTGAAGAAAATGTACTGGTGGTCGGGGATGAAAAGAGACATTTCTGAGTTTGTTTCTAAGTGTCTAGTTTGTCAACAAGTGAAGGCCGAACACCAAGTACCCTCAGGTTTACTTCAACCTGTGATGGTTCCTGAGTGGAAGTGGGATCGAGTAACCATGGATTTTGTGTTAGGGTTGCCTTTGACACCTAGGAAAAAGGATTCAGTTTGGGTAGTTGTTGATAGACTTACTAAGTCGGCCGTCTGGCATAGTAGTAAACACACGAGAAGAGACACGGCCATGTGTCTCAGCCGTGTAGAGGACACGGCCTCTAGCCATGGGCGTGTACCTTGGTCGTGTACCCCTATTTGGATGCTGACGTCAAAAACAGAATGTCAAGGTTTTTAGACACAGGCTAAGACACGGGTGTGTCATGGTCGTGTGAGGGACACAGGAAATGGACACGGGCGTGTGTCAGGCTGTGTGAAAACCCTTGTAGGTTCGAATTTAGAATTTAATTTGCATGGGTATTGGACACGGGCGTGTCCCTAGATGCTTATGCCATGTGTGCCACACAAGCCATCAACACGGCCATGTTATAATGACCACAAGGGCGTGTTCCCTGTTTCAAGGGTCATATTTATTAAGTCAGTTTAAGAACCTGAGTTGGTTCTGAATGGCTTTCAATGAATGTTTGAGGCCTCGTAGGCCCATATTAAGGAGATTTAACAAAGTTTGAAAAAGTCTTAAATTTGATCAAGCCTTAGTGACTCGGAAACGTTTAAATGCATGTGTTAAAATTTAGTAATGCCTCGTATTCTGTCCCGGCATAGAGCACAGGCGTGGGGTGTTACATTGAAAGTTTAAGGTTTTTTCATGGAAGCTTTTGTGTGATTTACTAAAATATGATGGAAGAAAATGAATTATGGTTGTTAAAGAAACCACTTTTGTGAAGTAGTTTTCATGGAAACCCTAACTAAGGATCATTTTGCATAAGTTATAAATTATGTGGTAAATATGTGAAATAATTAGAATTGTGGGTTAATTTTAGTATACAAAGATTTCAGCTAGGCTTGGTTAGTGAGAAAATTTGATGAAAATCGATTTACAAGCCTAGGGGTAAAATTGTAATTTTGTGAAAGTCTAGGGGCAAAATGGTCATTTAGCCAAAATATAGTTTGTGAAAAGTCTTGATTAATATGATAATTAAATTAGTGAATTTTATCATTTTAGATCAAGAAATACGAAATTCGGACCTAGACCGGGGGAAAACCAAGCTAGTGGACTAAATCCAACTAGTCGCCTACTTTTTGTATACCGAGGTAAGTTGCACGTAAATATTAAAAATCTATTGTTATTATGCATTAAATTATTGATATTTCATGAAATACTCGATTTTGTTACGAATATGCATGACAAAATTTGATGTGGTGAGACTCCCTATTGAACCGTAGGAATAGATTGGATATCCATGCCGTGATACTAGGGTTATGTGAGCCAGTGTAAGACCATGTTTGGAACATGGCATCGACATTGATAGGAGAGCTAGTGTAAGACCATGCTTGGAACATGACATCGGCCTCAATATGTAAGCCAGTGTAAGACCATGTTTATGGCATCGGCATTGATAGGAGAGCTAGTGTAAGACCATGTTTGGAACATGGCATCGGCCTTGATATGAGAGCCAATGTAAGACCATGTTTGGAACATGGCATCAGCCTTGATATGTGAGTCAATGTAAGACTACGTTTGGAACATGGCACCGGCATTTTACCCTTTTGTATGAGGCTTGTCAGGTATCCATTTGCTATTCCAACTGGTTCAATAGGTAATTTAAAGATTATACCATGATTGAGAAAAGTTATGATTACGTTGCAAGTGGCATAGGTACCTACACAAAACTCATGAGAATGAGCTCGGGTTATGTATATGAATAGTAAGGATGAAATGAGTAAGTTATGGCTATATTCATTCAAGAAGCTTGTGTAAGTGTATGATATGTTATAAGTATGATGTTACTTGGTAAAGCAATGTTTATTATTTACTTGTAACTTACTAAGCTTTATGCTTACTCCCTCTCTTTTCCATTTTCTTATAGTGCCGCCAAACTAGCATTGGGAATCAAGAGATGTCGGAGGCATCTATCACACTATCATCTGAAGTTTTTGGTATAGCTAGTTAAATGTTTTGAGTGTGGCATGTATAAGGACTTGTTCTTTTTGTTTAGTGTCATGTTAGTTTAGCCCCAAGTGTTGGCTCATATGAATGTGATATTCATTTTGTATAGGCCATTAATGTTGGCTAATACTGATTACTATTAAATGCATTTGATGAAAATTCTTATGGATGTGGATGTTTGGTTGCGGCTATTTTGCTTATGTGTGTTTATGCTTGGATTGGAGATGTTTGATGTTGTGTAAGTTGGTGCAAGTAAGGGTGGCAAAAAGGCTTGGTAGATAGCCTTGTTTTTGTCTACACAGGAAGACACACAGGCTTGTGTCTAGGCCATGTGAAGGACACGGGCCATGGACACGGGCGTGTGCCAAGCCGTGTAAAAATCTCTATAGGTTCAATCGAGAAATTAAATAGCACGAGCTAGGGACACAGACGTGTCCCGATATGTTCAGGCCATGTGAGCCACATGGGCCTTCAACATGGCCATGTTAAGAAGACACACGGGCGTGTGCCCCTGCCTACTTTGAAATTTTAAAAAGTTTTCTAAAGTGTTTAGTTTATTCTCGAACCACTTCCAAAGCGTGTTTTGGGCCTCGTAGGTCTATATTAGGGTCGTTAAGAGGAAGTTTGAAAGTTTTAAAATCGAACGAAATTTTATGACCCGAAAATGTTTGTATGTATGTGTTCAAGTCTGGTAACACCTCGTATCCTGTTCTGGCGTCGAACTCGAGTAAAAGGTGTTACATGGGTAAGTTTTTTAACATGAACCCTAGCTCAAAATAATGGTAGAAATAGCTAGATCGGTTGATGACAACTTCAAAAATGCAAAGAACATTAAAAACAGGGCTAGGATGCACTTACTATCAAGCTTGGAAAGTGAAGAAACCCTAGCTATGGTTCCTTAGAAATTTCGACACCCACATGAGAAAGATGAGCAAATTTTGCTTGATTTTTCAATCTTTTATTAACCAAATGACCAAAATGCCCTTTTTACTAAACTTTCAAATTTTATCCATGCATGCCCATTTTTGTCCATAAAATTAGAAATTGGGAAAATTGTTATTTAAGGACCTCTAATTAATAATCCAATGCTATTCATACTTAAAACTTCTAGAATCTCATATTTTGTAACTTTTTCAATTTAGTCCTAAAAGTTAAATTGGACACTTATTCATAAAATTTCTTCATGAAACTTTCACACAATCATACAAACATGTCATGGACCTCAAAACAATCATAAAACAAATATTTCTACTTTGGATTTGTTATCTCAAAACCAATATTCCGACTAGGCCCAAAATCGGGATGTTACAGGGAAACTCAGCCACCGATAGAACGTACAGGACTAGCGCCTATAACACGGTAACCCCTAATGACATGTCATTTGTATCCCATCTATTCCTAAGGTTCAACCGGGATCCATACAATTTTTGATATCTCGTCGGGAATTTCCATAGTGCATTATCATTACAATTATATTGATTTAGCATGTAAACACATATAATTTCAAGCTTATTGATATACTAACTTACCTCGAATGAGTACAAAGACAATTGTCCGATCAATCCACTACTTTGTCTTTTCCTCGATTTACTTCCGACTGTTCTTTTTCTTGATCTATATAATCAAATTTAACTACTTTAATCACTATTCTATTCAATTCAATCCAAAATTCATAATTTGGCAAAATCATTATTTTGCCCCTAAATTTTTACTTATTTACAATTTAGTCCCTAGCTCATAACAAAGCAAATTCATGCAATTTAGTATATACTCATGCTAGTCGAATTTCATCCAAGCCCATAGCAGCTCATATTTTTCATTATTTCACACATTTACCACAAAATTTTTACATTTTATCAATTTAATCCCTATTTAACATTTTAAACCAAGATCACTTTACAAAACTTGTTTATCTAACAACAACCATTTATTTTCTATCATCAAACATCAAAATATATACACATTCATCAATGGTAAAACCCTAATACTTTAACAGTTTCACAATTTAGTCCCTGGGCTAGTTAGATTAAGCTACAACGACTCCAAAAACATAAAAATCATTAAAAACGGATCAAAACTCACTCATCAATTGAGCTTGCAAGCTTGGCCGAACCTAGCATGCATCCATGGTGTTTTTCATCTTTTATTTCTTGTGATGGATGATGGAAAAAGATGATAGACATCTTTTATTTTACTTAATTTATCATTATATATCTATTTACTAATTTAACTTTTAAAAACATTAGAATTTACACAAATACCAAGTCATTATCATCCAATAACATATTAATAGTCTAATTGTCATATAATGACCTCTAATTTAAGGTTCTATAGTTATTAAACACTTTTAGCTATTAGAACCCAATTTTTGCACTTTACGCGATTTAGTCTTTTTTATCGAATTAAGCATGCAAACGTTAAAATTTCATAGCAAAATTTTTATGTAATCATACTATCATGCTATAAACCTCAAAATAATAATAAAATAATTATTTCAGCTTCAGATTTGTAGTTCCAAAACCACTATTTCGATTTGATTGAAAACGGGTTGTTACACTATTTCTCTGAAGCACTAATATACTCTATAAGATCTTCTCTTGATTTCTAGTTCACTTTTCCCAGATAACCAAATTAACCTTCTTATGTGTGGAAAAGCACTTCTCACCAAACATCTTACACCTTTAGCTTCTTGACTCAACAAAACTAGGAGTAAGGTTGACCTACCAAGTGTATACCTTATTTGTTAAAGAGTTAGAAAATTCTATCAGCTTCAAGTCATCATCCAACCCAGCTACTCCAAGTGTTTCCACAAACTTCATCACATGTTCACGAGCATCATTGGTCTTCCCTTTAAATTGCTTGAAATTTGGACTAGTATAGTCATTGGGATATGGCTTTGCAATTACCTTAATCGGGTATGAGAGCTTGATATCAAACTCAGAAAAGCTTAAGCTCTTATTCTTCTCCTCAAGTAACCTCTAAAGCTCCTCCTTAATGTCATAACCCTAAGAAGTAGTTTTAAAAGAAATCATAGTAGAGGTGCCAGCAAAACTAGTAGAAGCACCATGAGTAGTAAAAGTTCAGTAATAGTGACAAGGGGATTAGCAATGTTGGTGTTGGTGTTTCCAAATGACAAAGGATTAATGGGTGTGTTGTTTCCATTTTTGGTGTTCACATTTGGAAGAATTTTTCCATCAAAAATATTCATATATCTATTCACAGGTTGAATTTGTGTAGCAAAAGAGGCATATGCAAGTTTGGAAATGGTTTCCATCATCTTTCTATTGTTCTCCTCCAAGCTTTGAATCCTCTCTTGAGAGGCTTGAATCATATTCATCAATTTTTGGATGTAGGCAAGAACAACTACACCTTGGCTTCTTGTAAGAGGTTCATGTTTTTTCGTAAAAAAATGAATGGAAAGGTTTCACCTAATATAATCATTTCGCCCCTAATGGAGTCGCCAAAATGTAGAGGGTTCTTTTTATGGAAAAATGAAGCATTTCAAACAAGTGAATGGGATATACTAGAAGAAGGTGGAGAGAAAGATTTAAGCAGATCTAGTAACACTGAATGCAGTGGTAGGTAAGGCAAAAAAGGGGAAATTTGAATGACGATTAGGCTTAACAAAGAAGTAAGTTGAGAGAATTTTAGAGAGAATCCTTAAGAGTGCAAAAATGCCGAATGTGCCAAAAAGTCATTTCACCAGTGATGAAAGGTGTGGAAAAAATGGGTTTCAAAAACGCAGCGGAAAATAAATTTAGGGAAAAACCAGAGTTTTAATTTTTTTTTCCAAAACAATATTTTGGTTGTGATATCTAAAGTAATAAACACTTAATCAAAATTGTACATTTTCGATTCATTTAGGATGAACGCTTTGACCGATTAGTCTTCGTCGTTATCTTCAAGCTCACGTTTGTAGAGTGTGGGCTCGCTTCGACTCAAAAAAAATTTCAAATAAATTACCAGTAGGGTAATTTTGTAATTTCTCTAAAATTTTGGGTCAAGTTGTAAATCAGAAAAATATCTCTAGAAATTTTCTGGAATAATCTCTTCAGAGAATTTTTTCTCTACAACTTTCTCTTGAATTCAAGTGTGTAAATAATGACCCAAAGCTCTCTTTATATAGGGAAAGTTTAGAGAGTTCAATTATGATTAAACTTAATCACTTTAATATTAAATTAATATAATATTTATCAAGATAAATATTAGATTAAATTTAATATTAAAACTAATAAAAATAATAGAACGTTTATTTACAAGATAAACATTAAATTAAATTTAATATTAAGATAGTCACTTTAATATTAAATTAATACAATTAAGATAAGTATTAAATTTAATTTAATATTAAACTATTAAAATAATATTATTTTTGGAATAATTAATCTAAAACTAAATTCTCTAGTAGAGTCTTAATAGGAGTGTAACTCTTCCACTGCTCAACCACCGACGACTAACCACCGCCGACCATTGGGATGCCACTGTCGCAGCCACCGGCATCGCCGTGACTAGTGGTGCAGATGCAACACCCTTACGGCATCCCGAGCCAGTTCGGCTACTACCAGTCCAGTCCGAGTTAATGACAACCTGAGCAGTCTGGTCTAGCCACAGGTTGGACCGTCAGTCCGATTTCACATACCGAGGCCAGTTATCAGTTTTTGGGTCTTGGTCTCGATTTTGGGCTCCCGGGCCAATTTACGATCTCAGGTCCAATTTTCAAGTTCAATTACCTATTGGGCCAATTGTCTGACTTGAAAATCAAATTCCAAAAATATCATATTAATTTTAATTAATTTGGTTAATTTAATTTTACTTGATCAAAATTAATTTTTCTAAAAATCACTTAGATTTTCCAAATTAAGTTTCCAAGAAAATTCTTTAATCAAATTCTCTAATTGAATAATTTTCACGACCACCTAATTTAATTCCACATTGAATAAATTGACTCAATTAAATTATTTCCAAAGGCGTAGAATTTACTTTTGATTCAAATGCAGTCTAATCAAGATTTTGTTGAGCTAGCGAAGGGACCAAGTAGACATATACAATTAAGCTCTAGTAATTGCAATTATGTTCAGAAGCATCATTCCAATAATTCGCAATTACTTAATCACGGAGTCGGTCCACAAGAAGTACCATGATTGAAAACTCATTGTTGTATACTCTTTAAGAAAGCAATTCATCCAACTGTTTTGTCTAATGATCTCGTCATGTTTGTGTTACCCTCATATGATATCCTTGATTCATTTGAGTTAAATCCATTCACTTAATACAATCGATTTTATCTCATTGTCACCATCGTGGCTTCTTAATAATTAATGTGATCACTGTCAACAAATGACTGTGATAAATTGCTCGTTCGAGAATAAGCAACTTGTGGTCATGTTTCATATTTATCAATCCACATAATGCCAATGAGAAGATATCATTAACTCTTTAATTGAGCTATGAATTCCACTGTTGCTAGTAAAGCCATGCCATACACAAGTCATGTACCCAACATACCGATTATGGGCTCAATCATTTTTAGGCCATAAGCCTCCACTTATATCGAAGCACATGAGTTGCATATGCATGGTTAGTGACTAACCCAGGATTTAGGTAAATCACACCATGAATGTCACAAGTGAATTAATTTACAAACGGATTCAGAATTAATTCATCTTGGGTGCAATCCAATGTATCATTCTATCAATGAATACATCTATATCTCTATCCGTGGTGTCAACTACTCTGATAGCCAAGACTAGCCATCTCCCCAATTGGAATTGTACACAACATAATAATCCTTCTCAGTATTTGAATCAAATATTCACTTTGATTCATTAACAGGACTACGGACTTATTTAGATTATCTACTAAAATAAGCTATCTTTTTCGTAATGTAAATGTTCTTTACAATGCAACTTATCTTCAATTTGAACTTTAGACAATCAATGAGCTAATATTTGCCTGTTACAATTTCGCTATGCATGCAAAATATAAAAGATAGAAAATACAAAAGACATAATAGTGAAATGTGAAATTAACTTTATTTATTTATTCATCGTTCAAATAAATAGAAAATAGTTACATGTTTACTACAATATGGATGCATTTCCCAACAAAAGGCTCCTATTTATCGTGTTCCAAGAATAAAAGTTACAAAGCTAGTAATTAATATGAATAATGTAATTAATTTTCAATTATAATTACATTAATGATTAACAATGGATAGTGAAAGGTTTTGTTGATGATGGTGAATAGTGAAGAAGAATTCACAATGTTCCTGAAATGAGGGAAAATACACTCAACATTATAGGAAAAGGTTAAGAGGAGAACTCTTAACTGCCTTCATATATTATTCATCAAGCCAAGCTCTCTAGGACATTCCAAAAGTGAAGATAACCCAAGAACCTTTTCATATTTCGAGGTTATTTCCATTTCTTCTACTTTGGCAAAGTAGTACCATGTGAAAAAATTTTCTCAGAACATCTCTTGAAATGCAAGACGATGGTTGCTCTTGGATAAGAGTTGTCCCCTAAATAATGACTATTTTGACTTGTTCCAAACGTGAGTTGTTCTTGGCATAATTGTTCTCAATGTAAAGGTTGTTCTAAATAAGTGTTATTCTATAGTGATGCTTTTCTTTGTAAAGCTTGTTCTAAATAATGGCACTTCCAAAAAAGCACAATTGTTCTAAATACAAATTTTTCCAAACAATGATTGTTCTAAATATAGTTATTCCTGAAACGTCATTATTCTAAACAAAAGTTGTTCTAGATTTTAGCTATTCTCAACAAGAGTTGTTCACAAATAACAACTACACTAGATGACAATTATTCTAATCGAAGCCCTATTTTGAACATAGCCATTCTGGAAATAACTATTCTTGAACAATATTTGTTCTAAACAACAACTACTCTAAACAAGAGTTGTTGCTTCGAAAGAGGTACGCTTAGTAGCACAATTTCTTAAAATATAATATTTTTTATCTCAAGAAAATGATAAAAATGTTAGTAGCCAAAACTGAGTATCTACAATCATAATTCTCAAAATTTAATATTTATATCATTTTGTATTCCTTTTTAAATATAAATATTATTGGAATGTTAGAAAATTTAATTTATGCATACAATCAAATTTTTGCATGACACAAGATAAAAAAAATTTAGTTACTATATAAATAAGATGGTTTGTTTTACAAGTCAATTTCTGTTCAAGTCATTTTGGCTTTATGTCAATTTTAGGTTTGAATCATTTTGGATTTCGATCATTTGATTTTGAGTTTTGGGTTTTTAGATTAAGTTATTTTTGTTTTAAGTTATTTCAACTTTTTGTTCAAGTTATTTTGATTTCATATCATTTTGTGTCTAGGTCAGTTTTAAGTTTGAATTAGTTTACCAACTAAAATCAATGTTTTTTTTTCAAAAAATTTCAAGGTAAAAAATATTTTTTAGAGGTTATTTAAGAAAAATGATTGAAAACAATTTATTTACCATAAAAAAACAATTCAAAAATGCTCAAATCTGATACCAAATGATAGAGGCAATAGACTGAGATAGTATTCAAGTTGTTCAACTCGAAAAAAGATTCGAGTCTAACCTAAAATAAATAAAAACAAAAAAAAACACTAAAAGAAGAAATTCAAGAATAAAAAAAATAAAGATTCAAAACATAGATAAATAAAAAAAATGTAAATTAAAAGGTGAAAGATGGATCGAATAAACCAATAGATATGGATAGAAGATAGTTGTCCAACTAAAGCTTCTGAGATATAAACCCTAACAAATTCAATTAATGGATCTAGTCAACCCTCCAAGAAATATAGAACTCCTCATAACTTTAAATACTTAAAAATATCTTAAAATTCGTAATAAATAAATAAGAAAATAATAAAAATTAATATATATATACAATATGAGGGTCATATATAATTAAAATTAGGCCTTAAACTCGAACCCAATATATTTAAACTTGAATTGAAGTTTGAAATCATAATTTCCCATAATAATCTCGTCCAAAAAAAATTTCGCATAGTCTTCAATAAAATGGTCATAACTTGAGCTCCTGGACTTGAAATTGATTATTAAAAGTGAATTTTGAAGCTAAGAGATAGCTTTTCAAAGTCTATGTAAACATCTCAGCCCAAAAAAGCTTGGATTCTATCCAAAAACTTGTTGCAAATTGACTAATCTTCTAAACTTGAAAATTGACAGCTTAGTAGAATTGATTTTAATAAATTTCACCCCATACACAAAGGCAAAGCCAGGGGGCTGAAATGAAATTTTAATTTTTCTATATTTTAGAATTTTTAAAGGATTAAATTAAATTTTCATAAATTTAAGTGAGGCTAAAGTGTAATTTTACCTTTACTAATTTAAAATTTTAAAATTTTCTAAAAGGTCAAAACAATAATTTTCCATTTTAGAAGAGGTTGGGCCCTTACCAATCCCTGAATTCGCCTCTAGAACCCAAAATAATAAAAAATTAAAAACTAATCCATCCAAAATCACTCAAAAAGCTTGACACGTGAATCTACCAGACTCAGATTTATCCGATTTGAAATTTGACCCACCCAATTGCTACCTCTAATGAACGTGATGCAGCATAAAACATGATTACGATGTAAAACACAGTGTTCCGTTACTTCAGAAATTTGCCGACACGTGGGGTACATTGTAACTCCAGAAACGCAGTTTTAATGGATTTTCTTTTCTTGTTTCTTAACTCCCACAAAATGTCTTAAAACCTCAAGTAAAAACATTGCCGTGACGTGGTATTATTTTATTTCGGTCTAATTCTGTATTCAGTCCCTATATGTTTTAGACTTTTGATGTAACACCCCTCTCCCTTATCCAACGCTGGGACAGGGTTTGAGGTGTTACTGGACTTAAACTCATCCAATATTAGAAAATCGAGCCATAAAATTTTGATCAATTTAAAACTTTTCATTTCATATGCAATTTGTCCCTTAATTGGGCTTACGAGGCCTAAAACATACATTCGAGGTGGTTCGGGACCAAATCAGGGCTCAAGAAAACTTAGAAAATTTCATGCTTTAAGGCTCCACACTCCGTGTGGGTATAGGGCACACGCCCATGTGCTTGGGACACGCCCATGTCCTGCACCCGTATGGCCAATTTAATTTTTTTACAATTTTTCATAAAACAAATGCAGACTCCACACGGCCTAGACACACGCCCGTGTCCTTTCACACGGCCACAACACGCCCGTGGCGCAGCCCGTGTGCAAAAACCTAGGTATTCTGTTTCTGATGTCAGCATTACACAACCACGGTACACGCCCGTGTACTAGGCCGTACCCTCCACACGGCTGAGACACACAGCCGTGTCTCTGCCCGTGTGACCCTTACCATGCATTCTGACTTGAAATTTCTAGGTACAGGGATGCACGGCCTTCTCGCACGCCCATGGGGCTGATCATATATCACACACGACCTAGACACACGCCCGTGTGTCTACCCATGTGGACAATATGAGGCTATCTACCAAGCCTCTTTGCCACCCTAGTGTACCTATTTTCATGTCAATACCAACCAATACCAAAAGAAGCATAATAGACATTCATTCAACCATGAAGATGCTTCTTTTATAGATTCAAAATGAAAGCCCTCATTCAAAGCTCAATGTAAAGAGTAGAATCTATTTTAAACCAACACATTTGGTCAATTCTCAAAGACACAAAATAATAAGGTCTAGCCCTATACATGCCATAATCAAAAATATAAATCCAACTATACCAAGTATTACGGCTGATAGTGTGATTGATATCTCTGACTCCAAAGGATCATTGAGCAAACAAATCGGCACTGAAAGAAAATGGAAAAGAAAGAGAGTAAGCATAAAGCTTAGTAAGTTGCATATAAATAAATATACAACAACAATTTCACCTCTAGTCATCATACTCATAGCACAAAGATAGGCATAAGCTTGACTTACTCATTTTCGTCTACTCTAGTCACATTTTCTATTTTGTGTTCATTCTCATGCATACCAAATAGGTACCTATACCACTTACAGCATTTTTATACTTTCCTTACTATCTCACTTTCATAACTTTTAAAGTTAAGCCTTTCGGAATACTACTGAATATTCTATAAGCCTCAATCATAGGAAAAGTTGTCGATGCCATGTCCCAGACATGGTCTTACATTGGCTATCATCATCGAGGCCGATGCCATGTCCCAGACATGGTCTTATACTAGCTCTCGTATATACGTGCTGATGCATGTCCCAGACATGTCTTACACTAGCACAACTCTTAGCCGATGCATGTCCCAGACACGTCTTACACTGGCTATCATCGTCGAGGCCAATGTATGTCCCAAACATGTCTTACACTGGCACTCATCTCTACGCCAATGCCATGTCCCAGACATGGTCTTACACTAGCACTCATAATATGGCCGATGCATGTCCCAGACATGTCTTACACTGGCACACAAGAAATCCTAATGTTATGACATGAATATCCGGTTTGTTTCCTAGGGTTCCAACTAGATCTTTCTACTATCTCAATCGTTAATATGCATTCTCAGTTCACAATCTAGCAATTCATATCATATCAATTCAATGAAAATTCGAATACATACATTAACAATGTATTTTTATTATTTATATACAACTTACCTCGGCTTACAAAATGTACTCGATTAGTCGATTTAGTCGATTTGCTTGACTTTCCCCCGATCTAGGTTCGAATTCGGTAAATCTTGATCTATAATAGCAAAAATGCACTCATTTAATCACTAATTACAATTAGGCAATCATAAATTCATTATTTTTGGTAAAATGACTATTTTTCCCCTAGACTTTGGCAATTTGACCATTTTACCCTTATGTACGAAATTCATTTTTTATCGAATTTCCTCTTATCTTAGGCCTAGCCGACCCCTTTTTACTCTTATAGCTACCCCAATTTCTCACTATTTCACACACTTACCACATATTTTGCAACTTATGCAAAATAGCCCCTTTAGGTGTTTTCATGCTAACACCTTTCACAAAAGTTGTTTAGAACTCTTCTAAGATTCATCTTCTTCCATAAAATTTCAGAAAACAACATAAACTCTCTCATGGTCAATCCCTAGACTTATCACCATTTTTCAAAATAGTCCTATGATTTGAAAGCCCATGACACAAGCATGCCAAAAATGTAAAAATCATTAAGAAAATCATCAAGATCACTTACATTATGAGAGGAATAAGTTGCTGCAAATTTTCAACTTTCAAACCTCCATATTTGCTGATATTTTTGGTGGAGAGAAGGGATGGAGAAGAAGAAAAATAATAGCTAGGCTTTTAAAG
Organism: Gossypium hirsutum; assembly: GCF_007990345.1. Taxonomy (NCBI): domain Eukaryota; kingdom Viridiplantae; phylum Streptophyta; class Magnoliopsida; order Malvales; family Malvaceae; genus Gossypium; species Gossypium hirsutum. The sequence continues at coordinate 36,632,825 of NC_053429.1, read as the reverse complement.
AGTATTTTTACCAAATCATGACATCACTTACCTAAACCTTGACTATTTGTTTAAAATTCATCTCATGGCCGGCCAACACAATTAAAAAGGGTATAATTGCCCTTTAAAACCCCTCAATTTTAGTTCTCTAGCTATTTAACACATTTGGGTACTAAAATGCAACTTTTGTCTTTTATGTAATTTAGTCCTTTTTTGCAATCGGGCTCACAAACATTAAAATTAACTCCCCAAATTTTTCATGCACTAATATAATCATACTATAACTTCATGATAAATAATAAAAATAATTTTCCCAACTTTAGATTTGTGGTCCTGAGACCACTGTTCTGACTAGGCCCTAATTCGGGCTGTTACATTTGAAACTTAATTTATTTATTTTTTAATTTCAAAAATTTAATTTTTTTACTTATATGATTTGAAAATTAGAATTCAATTGTTGGTTGAGTGTTAGTTCGGTTGTTATAGATATTATTACAAGTGCAGGAGAAGTTCAAGTGCATACTAAAGTGTATTTATTTTCTTATTTAAGAGTTAGATAGGGATTATGAGTAATTTTAAATATTGTATAAAAAATTAAAATTCAATTGGTAATATTATTAGCTCACTTGATAAACTTAAAAACTAAGTCTTGAATTTTTAAAGTTGAATTTAATAAGTATTTAATTTGAATTATAAAAATTGCTTCATCAAATTAAATGTTAAATATAATTATATTGTTCGTTTAATGTAAATGTTAAATTTTGAATGTTTTATTTTATATTTTTACCATTTATATGAATTTAAGTATAAAAAATATTTTATATAAATTAAATTTTTAAATATAAAAATATCATAAATTAAAAAATAAATATTTTTTAAAATGTCCAAATTAATAATAAAAATAATTATTTTAAATTATTATGGATTGATTTATAATTTAAAGATGAATGGATAATGAAAAAGACAAAAATAAAAGTATAAATTGAATAAATGTATTTTTTATTAAGTGCATCCCTCATTTTATTTTTCAATAGTTTTTTTTAAAAGTATAATAAGTATAAATATAAATTCAAGAAATCATAATTATTAAATTATTATAAATAAATAGTTTGGATAATTACAATGCAAAATTAAACAATAATATCATAAATAGATTAAAAATTGATACAATTTAGACTAAAGTTAACAGATTAATAGAATTAAAATTCATCTATAATAACCACACATAAAAAGACTCAAGACCTATACATAAAATTGTGCATAATCCTTTATACTTTATATTTGCTATTATGGTTAAAAAATTAAATCCCTAAAATTTTTTCAATAAATTATCAAACATAACATTATTTTAAATTAGGGAGTAAATTCATAAAGAAAGTAGAGTCATATTTAAAAAGCTTTTTTTTTTTTTAACAGTGGCGTGCGCCCATTTTTGTCTCGTTGAAGAAATCTGGTCAAGCCCAGATTCACTTTTTATTACCCTTCCAAAAACTCCATTTTTTTAAAATTTTATTTAATTAAACTGCCTATATATACACCCACACCATAAACATTTTCTCAAATTTTTTTTTTCTCTTTCAAATTAACCTCTTGTATTCTTTTATCTTTCTTTTTCTTTTTGTAGGATTTTAAAGATTTCCAAGAAACAGGTATTTTCCCTTTTTATTAACTTTTTTCAGTGTTTATATGAATCTGCTTTATGTTGATTTTGTTTAATTTTTTTTTCATTTCTATGCTTGCGTTGAGGTTTATCTTTGATTGTGATTCGGTGATCTAAGAATCGGCTTGAATTCGAACCTAGTTTCGTAGACTTTTAGGTTGAATTTCCATTGCGGATCATGATTTTCTTTCTTTTTTTAATAATTATTATTTTTCCTTAAAGAAAAGATCAAATCGATCATTTTAAAAACTCGTTTTTAAAGTCTTTTGCTTGTTTCAACGAATAATTTTCAAAGTCCATGCTTTGTTAGTTTAATTATTGAAACATGTCTCGTGATGTTCTGAACTAATATAGGATATGTTTTTCTAAAGGATAGAGAAAAAAACGTTAAGTTTTTTGTTTGAAAAGTCATTTAAATTTGTTGGGCATTTGAAATTTTGAGCTTTCTTTGATTTTATTGCAGGAGATTTATTGAGATTAAAGTATGTTAGAGCAGTTGCTGATATTTACCAGAGGAGGGTTAATCCTCTGGACTTGTAAAGAGCTTGGAAATGCTCTTAAAGGGTCACCAATTGACACCTTGATCCGGTCCTGTCTTTTGGAGGAACGGTCTGGTGCAGCATCATATAGCTATGATGCCCCAGGAGCTTCTTATACCCTCAAGTGGACATTCCATAATGAGCTTGGCCTTGTATTCGTTGCTGTGTATCAACGTATTCTCCATCTTTTGTATGTGGATGAGCTTCTTGCAATGGTCAGACGTGAGTTTTCAGAGATTTATGATCCAAAAAGGATGGTCTATAATGACTTCAATGAAACTTTTAGGCAGCTTAGGAGGGAGGCAGAAGCTAGGGCTGAGGAGTTAAAGGAATCAAAACAGACGGATAAGCCTGTCAATAATAAAAAGAAGCAAGGGCTGGTGCAGAAAGCTGGTTCTGATAAAGGAAGTAAGAAGAGTGAGGGTAGCTTGGCTACTGATGGTGGGGATGGTGATAAAGCGAAAGGTCGTAAATTGGAGAATGGACACTCCAATGGTAATCATGTTGAGATGGAAGAACCTAGGGCAGGTGTTGTTAATGGTAAAGAAAATACTAGCTCCAATATTAGTGCTTTTGATGTAAGTAAGCTTCAGAAAAGAACTAAAGGTGTAAAGAAAACTGATACTGTTGTTAACAAGGGTTCCAAGCCGGACCCTAAGAAAAAGGCTACAAAGAAGAATAGAGTTTGGGATGATGCACCTCCGGAGGAAAAACTGGACTTTACTGATCCAGTGGATGGAAATGGAAGTGGAAATGACAATATAGAAGTTGTTGCAGCAAATCAAGGCGAAAGTATGATGGACATAGAAGAGATTATCAGCAGTGATAGTGAAGGTGAAGTAGATGACAACGTGCAGAAGGATAGCAAGCCTGAAGCTAAGAAAAAGGGTTGGTTTTCTTCTATGTTCCAGAGGTAATTTATTGATGTAGTTCCATCATTTTGGTCCTTATTTTTATTGTTGGACACATCTATTCTTTGAAATTGGAGGGCCCTACCCCTTCCCCCCCCCCCCTTTTTTTTTTAATCCATAGCTTATATTGTGTTCACTGTTCAGATGTTTGTCACAAAGTTTGTCCTCATTACTTTTGATTTATTGTTCATAAAGCCACTTTCAACAGGAGCTGCAGATGTGGTTTAATGAGTTGATCACTTCAATGTTGTTATTATGTGGCTCAGTAGTAAACTGTGCAGGAGGTGGCATAAGTAGTCAATTTTTGAGATTTCTTCTCTTAGGCTTTACCAGTTAAAGAATGAAATAGTTAGACATCATTTTTTCATTCATTGTTACTTATTCTAGCCAAAAAGAGTTTTGAGTCTTTTTTGTTTCTCATCTTATCTTAAGATGACTCTTATTGTGCTAGCTTTAATTTGGAAAAAGTCCTATATGCTCCTAGGACATGTTTCATGTGGGCTTTATACAACTTGCATGAGAAGCTTTAAACATCACCATTGTTGAATTTACCATGCAATTGCATCATTTATTTTTTATCTATTTTGTTGGGCTCAGTATTGCTGGAAAGGCTAATTTGGAGAAGGAAGACCTAGAACCAGCTTTGAAGGCTCTCAAAGATGGGCTTATGACCAAGAATGTGGTATGTCTTCTGCTAATTTGACATACTTGATTTCTGATGTATTAGTGCGTCTGAACATTCTGAGGAACTTCCATTTTATGTGGCATTTACAGGCTGAAGAGATAGCTGAGAAGCTTTGTGAATCAGTAGCTGCTAGTCTTGAAGGGAAAAAGCTGGCCTCATTCACAAGGGTCTCTTCGACAGTTCGGGTCTGCAAATTTTCCAACATAACTTTTCTTTGTTCTTTTTCTTTTAGCTTTCCTGCCTTTTAATTTTCTATAACTTTACTTGTGTATTGTAATCCGTGACTGCAGGCTGCCATGGAAGATGCCCTTGTTCGTATTTTAACTCCCAGGCGCTCCATTGACATACTGAGGGATGTACATGCTGCCAAGGAACAGAGGAAGCCATATGTTGTTGTCTTTGTTGGCGTTAACGGAGTTGGGAAATCAACTAATCTCGCCAAGGTTAAGCTGATTTAACTGCTCTATATACAGTTTTGTACGTAGGGACATGCTTTCTGGTACAGTTGGCTAACCTTCAAATTCAATGTTGTTTTGTAGGTTGCTTACTGGCTTCTGCAGCACAATGTTAGTGCTATGATGGCTGCTTGTGATACATTCCGTTCTGGTGCTGTTGAGCAGTTGAGAACGCATGCACGTAGACTCCAGGTATCACATCAATCTTAAATGTTATATTTTCGACACATTTGGCGCCATTATTTTCAAAAGCTGATTGTTTCATGTACCAACATGTATTATTGGCATAGCTACAGTTTTTTTTATCTGACTTGCTACTTGTTGCCCTTGTCAGATTCCTATTTTTGAGAAAGGGTACGAGAAAGATCCTGCAATTGTAGCAAAGGAAGCAATTCAGGAGGCCACTCGTAATGGTTCTGATGTTGTTCTCGTCGATACTGCTGGTCGGATGCAGGTATCTTCTAAATCAGTTTATTTATTTTTGTACACTTTATAATTTAGCGTATTGCTTGGTGTGTGTTCTCTTCATAATTTTCATTTCTTTCTGAAGCCTGAATAAAAAAAATTATTGTACCTCTATAAGGATATTTATATTATGCTTATCAGGATAATGAACCACTAATGAGAGCCCTCTCAAAGCTTATATACCTCAACAATCCAGATCTAGTCTTATTTGTGGGAGAGGCACTAGTTGGAAATGATGCTGTTGACCAGTTATCAAAATTCAATCAGGTTTTACTTCCATATTTAAGCATTTGTATTTTCTAGTATTATACCTATTTGTTGTACCTATATATAAAGCTTTGCCCTGTTTTTTCTTGCAGAAATTGGCTGACCTCTCTACTTCTCCTACTCCTAGATTGATAGATGGGATTCTGCTCACCAAATTTGACACTATTGATGATAAGGTAAAATTTGATAAGGTTTTCCTATTGGAATGCACTGACAGTGTTTTATTTTTGTGACGACTTATCTTCTGGTTCCGTGATGGTGTACCACCAATGCATCAAAATATAGATATAGATTTTTTAGAGTTAATTGCAGCAAACGGCACTAAACTATTGCTTGAATTTTAAATTTTTATGTCCTTAAACTTCTAAACAAATAGAGTCTTCAAAGATTGTATTAGTTAGGTCTTTCCGTCAGTGTTGAATGTCAGTTTTATCCGACTGAACGTGAAAGATATGTACTTACTATATGGATTAAAAAATAATATCGTTAAAAATTAGGCTGACGGATTGAACTATATGTCTATAGAGTGGGTTGATTCATATGTTAATAGTTAGATGTAAAATAATTTGACAACGTTGATCTTTTGAGTTGGTCGGAGTTTACCAGCCTGCCATTAATGTGTTAGTTTTGTGATGCAACTGAAAATTGGTGTAGGTTGGAGCGGCGTTGTCAATGGTGTACATATCGGGAGCACCGGTGATGTTTGTCGGGTGTGGCCAGTCATATACAGACCTGAAGAAGCTTAACGTCAAATCAATAGTCAAGACACTGCTGAAATGAGTGAATGCACGGTGTGGGATAAAAGAACGAAAAAGAAAAACTCATAAATGCATTTTCAATGCTCCACTCTTTTATGACTTTGTTTTCTTTGATTGCGAGTTTGAGTGTTATTTCAATGGAGGTGCTTCAATCCCTTATTAAATTACACGTTTTAAAACTGTTAGTATTTATAATTATTTTGACTATTTTCTTTTCTTTAAAAAATTAAGTTATTGAAATTTCACAAAATTGGAAAATAATTAGAAAAGAAGTATAAGATATTAAAAAATTAGGGCCAAGCATAAAAAATCAAAAGATTAAAATGTTAAATAAGTCTTCTAATAATATTTAAAAAATAATTTTTTTATTGAGAAGTGCATTCAATTGAACAGTTTGAATTATGATTAGTAATTAATTGAGTTTTTTGAAATTATTTTTCCTTCAGTTAAAAGTAACGGTTGACATGATTACTTGTTTAATTTTAATTTTTTAAAAAAATTATTGTTGAAATTTTATTCAATATTATATATTATTATATAATTTTAGAAATTATTAGAGATAAAAATGATATGGAACGAATATGCTCTTGGAGGAAAATGACTCAATCTTTTCAAATTTTTGTTATTTCGGTTGGATAAGTGTAAGGCGTTTGTGGTTTCAATTACCAAAACATTGTGTTTTAATTTCTTTAGTTAAACGGTGCGTTGAAGGATATTTTACACGCACTGTTTTGGTCCATGTCTTTTAATTGAAACAATACATTTTGATAAAAGTTGTTTTGACAGTTATTAATCTGTTTTGATCCGTTATTCTCTTATTTTAGCACCAATCAAGCTAAAGGGAAAATGATTATGGAATGATAGTCATGACTTTTCTCTTTGCTCTCATCTTCTTCCTCTAAACTTTCTTCTCTACTTCTTTTCCTGTAATTTTTCTTCTCAAAATTTTCATTCTTAACAAAGGTATCAGAGCCTAGCAATCTTCATGGCCAACAAGAGTGTGACGACACGTTTATAGAAGGACATTAACCAATTGCAATAGGAGTTTTCTCAGCTAGATGCCGAACTTGATGTTTGTTTTCAAGAGATACAAATGACTTTGAAAAGAGAACTGCAATCTCTCTTGGACCAGTACATCGAAAATGGTTCCACCTTATCAGAAATGGGACTTAGAGGAGCATCCTCTCGGTTAGTAGCCTAGAAATTTTAACCAGAGGTTTTAAAATGGAGTGCCCTTGTTTCACTAGAATTGACTTCAGGGGTTGGTGGTCTAAGCTGGAGCAGTTTTTTGAAGTTGAATCAGCTCTTGACCATGCCAAAGTTCGAAAGGTGATGCTGTATATTGAAGGAAAGCTCTGGATTGGCACCATTTTTTTCTCAACATTAGGGAAACCTTCAACAACTAACATGGGAGATTTATGCAAATGGTCTCCAGGATCATTTTGGATCTGACACTTATTTGGATCCCATTGAAGAGTTGGTTTCTCTTAAACAACAGGGTATAGTGGATCAGTACCACGATCTATTTGTAAGTCTTCTGAACCAGTTGCATTTACCAGAAAGCTTGCATTGAGTATTTTCATTAGTAATTTGAAGTGAGAGATATGCCAATATTTATGGTTATTTAAGCCCCACACACTAATGGAAGGCTTTAAAATAGCTAGGTAAGTGGAGGGTCTTAGGGCTTGTCCTTATAGGAAGGCCCCTCTGATCAGTAGTAGGGGGTGTTTTAAACCTTATCTACACAATTTTAAAGATTATGCTTCTGTCCATTCTCTAATAGAGGTCAGAAAGAATTTTCCAACAACTGTAACTCTTAAACTTCCTACTACCAAGTTACTATCTCAGACTAAAATGGAAGATCAAAAAGGGAAGGGATTGTGTTTTTAGTGTGCCTCTAAGCACACTCAAAGGCATAAGTGTATTAAGTCTCAACTATATCAGTTCATGATAGAAACTTCTATTAAGTCTAAAGTGGATACTAAGTTCTAACCTCTTGTGGTGCTCCAAGATTGCCCTGATCAGCTTGAATTGGTGGATTCAGAATCTAAGGCAACCTCACCAATTCTGTTTATACATGCTTTTAAGGAATCCTAAAGGCATAATACCATGCATTTGCCAGCTACTATCAACCAGCAGGAGGTTATAATATTAGTTGATTCAAGAAGTACTCACAACTTTGTGAATTACAAGTTGACTAAGAGATTAGGTTTGCTTGTTACACCATCCAACCAGCTGAAGGTGATGATTGTTGATTGAGGGAGTTTGGCTACTTAAGGAATTTACAAGTCTATTTTGTGGGAATCTCAAGGACACAAATTTGAAACTGCCTTTATGGTCTATCTGTCAAATGATGTGATTTAGTACTTGGAATTCAATGGCTTCTGTCCTTAGGTTTGATTGTTTGGAACTTCGCTGCTCTCATCATGCTATTCAAGTATAAAGGCAACTCTTGTTCTTTACAAGGGATCATTCCCAGAGGTCTTCAGTTGTTGACATGTCCCCAAATGTCCAAGTGTTTCACCTTGTTGGATAAGGGTCCCAGTCCAATGCTTTTGGCTTTAAACAGTCATACAGTGCTCCATATGACTTCACAAGATCTTCCACTAGATTTACAACAATTATTGGTCGGCTTTGAAGATGTTGTTCAAATACCAAAAGAACTCCCTCTCCATAAGTTGCATAACCATCGAATTCTACTAATGGATGAGACTAAGGTGGTCAAGATTTGACCCTGTAGATATCCCCCTTTTTAAAAGGCAAAAATTAAAAAGCTTATTGGGGAAACATTAGGAGCTGGCATTATCAGGGACAATACTAATCCCTTTGCTTTTATTGTGGTGATGGTTAAGAAAAAATATGGCAATTAGTGATTGTGTATAGATTATAGATAACTCAATCAGATAACCATTAAGGATCAGTTTCTAATTCCTATCATTGAGGAATTGTTAGATGAGCTCGGGGCAGCTACACCCAAATTGGATTTGCAATCGAGTTACCACTAGATTCGGATGTGGGATCAAGACATCCACAAAACAACTTTCAAAACTCGTTATGGGCACTATGATTTTTTGGTGATGCCTTTTTGGCTTACCAATTGTAACACCCATAGCCCGTTTCCATCATCGGAATAGGGTTACGTAGTATTACTGTACATAATGGAACATTTATAGCCAATAGGAATTATTTTTTAAATTAATTTAATAAATACATATGAAATTCAAAATGTAATAAATCATGCATTTACAGGCATTAAATTTAGCCTACGTGGCCTTAAAAATAGCTTTCGAGTAATCAGGTACCAAATTGAAACAAATCAGAACATTTTTGGAAAACCTAAAAAATTTCACCTACAGGGGTCACACGGTCGTATGTCCAAGTCGTGTGATAGAACCCAAACTGTGTGGCTCAAAACATAGCCATGTGGCTATCCTACACGCCAGTATGCCTAATCGTGTACTCACCCATGTAACTCACTGACTTGGCTCACACGCTCGTGTCTTTGTCCATATGCTATCCCGTGTAAATCCTGTACCTAACATGCCTAGGGCACACACCCGTATGGGTTGCCCGTGTGTGACACATGATCATGTGACCCCCTGTATCCTAGGCAATGTGTGCCCAAACATGACCAAAATCATGTTATTTCCTCACCCAATTGTATAGGTACCTAAACCAATTCATAATACATGTTTACAAGTCTATAAACACACCTTTAAACAACCAAAACATGCAATTTTCAATAACCTAAAATCATGCCAAGTATCATATACCACAACTTTACAATACCATATTCCCAAATGATATAATTACCATATTAGTCCTTTTAATTATCTTTTTATAACTATTAGATAACTCTTAGTAATAAAGATCAACTTTCTCGACTTTTATGATTTAATTCTTTTACTTAATTGACTAACTAAATGTTAAATTTTTATAACTAAATTTAAATACCACAGTAAAGACCTCATAAATATTAATTAATACTTATGAACTAATACGTCAGAGTTATGGTCCTGAAACCACTATTTTCAATACCACTAAAAAATGGGTTGTTACACCAATGCTTCCTCTAACTTCCAAGCCTTGATGAATGTAGTGTTCAAGAGGCTCCTTCGAAAGTCAGTGTTTGTGTTCTTTGATGACATCCTTATCTACTCTAGTAGCTGGGATGAGCACTTGTCACATTTACAAGAAGTTTTGCAAGTGTTAAAAAGCAATAAATTGTTTGCCAAAATGAGCAAGTGTTGTTTTGGTTCTTTCAAGATGGAATACCTTGGTCATATTATTCAATAAGGGACAGTTTCCATGGATGCATCAAAGTTGATGGGGTTTTAGATTGGCCTCAACCATAATCTATCAAGGATCTAAGGGGTTTTCTTAGGTTGTCTAGGTATTACAGAAGATTGATCAGGAATTATGGAGGTACAGCCAAGCCTTTAACTGTTTTGTTAAATAAGAATGTTATGTGGAAGTGGAACACAGACACATAGGCAGCTTTTGAGCAACTGAAGCAAGCAGTTTGTCAAGCTCCTATGTTGACTCTTCCCAACTTTCAGGAACAGTTATGTGTGGATGTAGATGCTAGTGGCCAGAGAGTTGGGGCTGTTCTTTAGCAAAAAGGGAGCCCAATAACATATTTCAGCAAAAGGTTGGGTGTGAGATATCAAGCACTATCAATTTATGAAAAGGAGATGTTAGTTATCCTATTGGCAGTTAAGAAGTGGCATTCTTATCTTGTGGGAAGGCGCTTTCTGATAAGGATTGATCACCAAAGTCTCAGATTTTTATCTGATTAACAAGCCATAACCCCATATCAACAAAAATAGGTGGCAAAAATGTTAGGCTATGACTATTCTATCACCTATAAAAAGGGCATTTTAAATATTGTTGCAGATGCCTTATCTAGAAGGTCCCACGAATAGGAGGGTCAGCTACTTCAAATTATGGTCAACACTGTGTAGTCTGGTGTTTGGGATAAGGTGAGGGAATCCATTAGGTTGGATGCTAAGCTCTAGGATTTGATCAGGGAGCTTCAGCAGCAAGCCTCTTCTTACCTAAAGTTCACATGGGATGGTAAAACCCTTAGGAGAAATGGGAAAATTGTTGTGGGTAATAATACTAGCTTGAAGAGAGATTTGTTTCATTATTTCCATACTAGTTTGACTGGTGGACACTCTAGAATTCATGCCACCAAACACAGGTTGTCAAGTATGATCTACTGGAAAGGGTTATTGAAGGATGTTAAAATATGGGTAAATGAATGTTGCATTTTTCAGAGGTGTATGGCAGACTTAGCAGCATCACCTAGTCTCCTTCAACCCCTACACATTCCAGACTGAGCTTGGGCTGCTATTAGCATGGATTTTATCAAAGAGTTGCCTCATTCAAATGGGAAGAACACCATATTGGTTGTGGTAGATAAGTTGACTAAGTATGGTCATTTCTTAACTCTCCCCCACTCTTACGCTGCAGTCAATATAGCTCATGAATTTTTTATGTCAGGCTTACAAGCTCCATAGTGCTCTTGAATCCATTGTTTCGGATCGAGATAAGATTTTTATTAAGAACTGTTCAAGCACATGTTCACCAAGCTACATCTCTCCACTATTTACCATCCTCAAATTAATGGTCAAATAGAGGTATTGAATAGATGTTTGAAGGGTTACTTATGATGTATGACTAGTGAAAAGCCCAGCGATTGGGTGAGTTAGATTCCCTTGGCAGAGTGGTGGTATAATACTACCTATCATACAACCATACAAACCACACTATATGAAGCCCTTTATGGCCAATGACCTCCACTGCATCAACCCTATTTTGTAGGTTTTTAGTGTCTTGCTACTGTTGACTGTAGTCTACAAGCAAGGGAGTAGCTAAACACTTGCTTAAGTTTCATTTGAAGAAGGCTCAAGAACACATGAAGTAGTTTGCTGATAAGAAAATATTTGAGCAAGAATTCTAGGTTGGTGAATTGATGTATCTCAAGCTGCAACCTTATCATCAATGTTCACTCAAAAAAGTGGCCAACCAGAAATTATTACCAAGATACTACGGTCCCTACCCGATCGAGGCTAAAATAGGTCAGGTGGCTTACAAATTGATCGTGCCTGATGAATCATGAATCCATCCAACGTTTCATGTATCTCAACTCAAGAAGCACATCAGCCACACTCCTATATCACCCTTACTTCCACTGGTGGGCACTGATGGTGATCTTCCAAAAGTTCCAATCAAAATAGAATATCGATGTATGGTTAAAAGAGGGAATCAAGCTATCATCGAGGCCTTGGTGGAGTGGGCCAACACCTTTCCTGAATACTCTACCTAGGAAAGCTTCAGTGACCTTCCACAGAGATATCCAGCTTTTAATCATTGAGGACAGTGACCGTTTTTAGGAAAAGAGAACGAATCTACTCTTGGAGGGAAATGACTCCACCTTTTCAATTTTCTGTTATTTCGATTGAATAAGTGGAAAGGGTCTGTGGTTTTAATTACCAAAACACTGCGTTTTAATTTCATTAGTTAAACGGTGAGCTAAAGGATATTTTACACGCCCTATTTTGGTCCGTGTCTTTTAATTGAACGGTGTGTTTTGATGGAAGTTATTTTGACAGCTGACAATCTGTTTTGATCCGTTATTCTCCTATTTTAGCACCAATTAGGCTAAAGGGAAATCGGTTATGGAATGATAGTCACGACTTTTCTCTCTGTTCTCATCTTCTTCCTCTAGACTTTCTTCTTTGTTTCTTCTTTTCCTGTAATTTTTCTTCTCAAAATTTTTTTTCTTAACAAAAAAAATTCAAAAGATTATAAGAATTATTAACATTACAATATTTTTAAAATATAATAAAAAGTTTATAAAAGTAAACAATTCTTTAAATTTTATTTAAAATATTAAAAATTATAAAAAATTTGAAAATATGAAAAAGATTAATTTTTTATTTTATTTTATAGGTTTGGAGTTTTTGGTTTTGGTAATAAGGATATAGAGAAATAGAAGCGTCATGATGATCAGACTTGTGGGAGTGTTGAGTAAAGGATTTGAGTGATGGTGAGTTTAGTGCTTGATAGCTTAAGGTGAGTGATGGGTAGAAGTGTTTATGTACAATCCAACTTACTATTCAAAAATAATATATATATATATATAGATAAATATATATTTGTATATTTGTATATTTATAATTAAATTTGAAAAAAAATATTTTTATTATTTTTAAAATTGTGAAATAAGATATTTGGGCAGGCTAGGTTTAACTAGGCTTGGGCCTAAAAATATTTTAAAATCAGGCTTAAGCTTAGCTCGGTCCATGAACACATTTACATCTTGTTTGGTTTAATGTAATAGTTAAACCATTACAATTCTATTCAATGGGCCCACCACAAACAGCTTTTTGGTTGAATGGAATATTCTGTTACGGGTGTATTCCATTACAGACTTATGCAGAGAATAGAGAGCATTTATGTTCCCTCTCCTCCCCATAGAATGGTTCATTCCTTGTTTAGAAAATCATTCATGTCCCTAATTTTACCCTCCTCAATTTCTCACATTCCTTCCTTCCTTTCTTCTTTAAACTCCAACCAATAGCACTCCTCTCACTCATCTCCTTCTGGTAAACATTTTCCTCTCTTCCTTTGTTCCTTTCATTTTCCTCTCTACAAATTTTTCTTAGCCTAAATTTTTTCTTCTCTTTTTGTTATCCATTTGAGTAGATTTTGCTTCCTTCCATCGGAGTCTTCTTCAAGTAAATCTTTTCAATGTTCCATTGTTTCTTTCGTTTTCCTCTCTACCAATTTAAATAGAGTCTGTTGTGGTTTTTTTTTTCTTGATCTGATAGCTTACTTAAATGTCCAGTCATGGCTAAGAATAACACTAGAGAGATTAAAAAGCTTCAAATTTAATTACAAAAAATCTCCTCTTTTCCTTTGAAAGTAACCACCAATTCTTCAAAGAGGCACTACAGCAAAAACAGGTTTTTAGCGGCGTTTTTAGCAGCCCTTTTTGAAAAACACCACAAAAAAATAAGCACAATGCCATCATTTTATGTTGAGCTTTAGTCGCATTAGCAGCGCTTTTTGAAAAACGCCGCTATAGTTCGAGCATTAGCGACGCTTTTTGAAAAATGCCGCTATAAGTCGACCATTAGCGGCGCTTTTTGAAAAACGCCTCAAAAAATATTTTATCTGTCTATTTATTATTTAAATGGTTTATTTTTATTAATTAAAATACAATTTATTTTTAATTGTATATTTAAATTCTTCAAAAAAAATTTGGAAGAAAAAACATAGAAAAATATTTGTTAAAAATGAAAAAAATTAAAATACTATTATTTAAAATAATTTTAAATTTTTTTAGGTAAATCACTTATTGTTTTTTAATTTATATGTTAAATAATTTCTTATATAATCGTAAAAGAGAGAGTATTAATTTTAAAATATTTAATTAATTATCATTTTAGTTTATGGTTTATGGTTTAGGGTATATGATTTAGGGTTTAAAGTTCAAGAGTTACTATTTTAAGGTTTATAGATTATGAGTTTAGGGATTATAATTTATGATTTATGATTTAAGGGTCGGGGTTTAAGGTTTAGGTGATAGGGGTTAAGGGTTAAGGGTTGAGGGTTGAGGGTTTATAGTTTATGTTTTATGATTTAAGGTTTAGAGGATAGGGATTAGGGGTTTGGGGTTTAAATTAATTAGTGTTTTTTAATTTATATATTAAATAAATTTTTATATAATTGTAAAAGAGATAATATTAAATTTAATATATTAAAATTATGATTATAATTTAAATTATTTAAGAGATAATAGATAAACTTTATATATATTAAATGGTTTAGGATTTAAGGTTTACTTGAGATTTGTTAAATGATAAAATTTTATACAATCAGTTAATGCTTTTATATTTAAAAATATTTAATATAATTCATTTGATATATTTAAATATTTGATTTTAAAAAAATCATTGATAAATAAATAAATGAGTAACAGATTGATATGGATAAGTAACTATCTATTTTGGATAGGAGCAAATTATAACAAATAAAAAAAATACAAAAACTAAAATTATTCCCAGTGAAACATCTAGCAAAATAGTTATATTTTAGTTAGGAAAAAATATCTCTAATAAAATAGATATTAGATTGGAAAAGAATAATAAAAACTCATGATTAATGTCTCAATCTTTAATAGAAATTTGATATGTGAAAGATTGATTGCTTACATTGGATAATTCTAACTTAATAATTAATTACGGCCATTTAATCATTTATTTTCTTATTCAAAATTTATGATATTTATTTTGAGAGTACTTAATTTTTTTATTTATAAAAATTTAATTAATAAAAAATATTAATTAAAAATATTTTATAAAATTATTTAACTAATAATTTGTAGAAGACAAAATAAAAAAATTTTAACAGAGCAAAACAGCATGTTTTGTTTAAAATGAAATAATTTTTTGTGTCGCTTTTGATAAAAAGTTGCAAAAGGTAAACAATTCAAAAAAAAATCATTTTACATTATAAAAACCGCTCCGTTTTATCCCCAAATTGAAATAGAGCAGATTCCTAGTTCTTTTTTTCAAGAACTTTTTTGCGACCTTTCCGTGGCTTGTTTTAGGTAAAAAAGTGATTTCTCATTTTATTTTCTTATTAATCTAGATGGCACAACATGCATCTGCGCAAGGTGAAACTGGAATGCTTGTTGTCGACGCTGTGGTGAGTAAAGTTCTCTTTTTATTCAATTGCTGCTTTAAATTTGCCCACCTTTTGTTTCCATTTTTACTTCACTTCTTATTTCTGAATCTGAACCTACTTTTGTATACTTGAGCATTCAACAATGGACATGAGCATTCAACGTGTACCTTGAGAAAAAAAAAATCAAATCGCTTGATCTTTTCGTGTTCTAGATTTCTAGTCATGGCGGATCGCGCGTCCTACAATTTGGCTCCTCGATTAGGTTAGCTTTCTGCCGGTCTCTTTCACCTACTTTTTAGAAAAGAAATATTTATATAGAATATATTTGTTTAGATTTCCGTACCTTTTCCACGCGTTTTTAGTCTCAAATTTGCGCGTAGTTCTGTTATTCTCATTAGTGTTAATTTTACATTGATCCGTTTTAGGATTGTGTTTGTTTTATGGGGGTTTAAGCCTAGGGATGATAATTGAATTCTATTTACTGAGAAAAATGGAGTTTGAGTATAGAGATATAACTTAATTTGATTACTGAGACTGGGAGGGAGGAATTGTTAATTGTTAGCTTTGAAGAACTTATTATCATATAGGGAAATAGATGATTTAGGGTTTGATTGTCCAGTGATAGAATTAACAATGATTTGAGCTTTCTTCTGCTTGCATTGAAGAGTAGAATGCATTTTCATATTGATAACTTTGGTTTTGAAGTAAAAACACTTTGTATAACTTAACAAAGCTTTAAAGAGATATAGTAGTTTAGATTTCCATACTATATCAATGCTTTTTTAATCTCAAATTTGTGCGTAATTCCATTATTGTCATTAGTGTTAATTTTATATTGATCCGCTTTAGGATTGTGTTTGTTTTAGTGGATGATTTACAACTAAAGTCTAGATATATAACTTAACGGGATTACTGAGATTGGGTGCAAGAAATTGTTATATTGTTAGCATTGAAGGTCTTAATATCATATGGGAAAATCGACGATTTAGTGTTTGATTGTCAGATGATAGAATTAATGATGATTTAAGCTTTCTTCTGCTTGCATTGAAGAGTAGAATGTATTTTCAAATCAATTAACTTTGGTTTTGAAGTAAGAGCACATTTTATAACTTTAGAAAGCTTTGAAGAGATAATGCTAAAAAACTCTTATCAAATAGGCTTAATGAATTAGAGAATGTTCCTGGGTTCTGGATTGTTTCTTGTAATTTATATCAATTAATGAATTAGGTTATGCAGACAGAAGCATATGCATTATGAACAGTTTGCAGTTTTATCTCTCTTTAAGCACTCGGAATGCTCCAATGTAAAATTAACAATTGGATTACAAATAAAATTTTGCTTGGTTTGAGTTAGAATATCTTTCATTATCCAACTTTCTTGAGTTTTTGAGAGTGGAATATAGGTAAGGAATATTATTTAATGATAATACAAATGAAGCTTTTTGCTAAAATAGGTCTCTCTGTCTCTTGGACAGGTGTGAACTCTTATATGGATTAAGGTTTTCACGGTTTATTTCTCCATGTCATATGTTTGCTTGTGCCAATGAATCTTTTACTAATTATATTTTGTTTCCTGATTTGTAGATATTGAACAGATTTTACTAGAAGCGCAGCATAGATGGTTAAGACCTGCTGAAATTTGTGAAATTCTTCGTAATTATAAGAAGTTCCATATTACGTCAGAGCCTCCTACCAGACCTCCAAGTATGAACATTAATGTTTATTGTGGATATTCTTAACTATATTATGATTACTAAGTGCTTGGTAAAAGCATACAGGAATAATAATTTCAGAAGTATATTAATGTTGTTCTGTTGTCAACTTTGGTTGTTGCTTGCCTTTTTTCCTTTTATTTTTTTTATAGATATATATTTTTGCTTTCTTATACTTTACATTCCTAAAAACCTTGTGTTGTTTAATCATGAAAGGTGCACAGAAATGCTTTAAACATGGATGTTATCATCGTGAATTTTTTTTTTTTGTAAATGAAGTTATGGTTGATTTTAGGGTTAAACAACCAGACATATTGACATGAACTTAAAATTTTCAGGTGGTTCACTCTTTCTTTTTGATCAAAAGGTGTTAAGATACTTTTACCTGTAAGAAAGGGGATAATATCAAACTTACTTTTATATACTTGAGCATTCAACAATGGACATGAGACCCAAAGAAATTGTGCATACAGACCAATAAAGAAAAAAACATTTTGCATGTTTTTAGACACACATTCGTGTTGCACATTACTTCACTCAAGATTTTTGCACCTTGTGCCTCAGAAAAGATAAGAGTTCTAGTGCCTAATTTATTCCTTGTGCCCTTGACAACATAATATTTACCTCTGGCCTGCATGTTGATGTAAATCTGATGATCAAGTTATTTTTTATCTTTATAATTGGGTATCCTAGTTGTGCCCCATTATTGACCTGATGTAAGAGTTCCTGTAAATAATAAAATGTAGGCCCACCGCTTAAAGTTAAATATGATATTTTAAATTGCATACTAATAGAAATAGCAAAATGTGATATGTTTAGCTCTACTGAATTAAATGGTCTAGTAAATGAGGAACTTGATATCATTTAATGAAGTTGAATGTCTATTTATTTTCTTTGAAGTATATGAACTTGTGCTGTTAAACTTGTTGACAAAATACGGTATTTTGTAACTCTAAAAGAATGAATGCTAGAGCAGATATACTATGCATTTTTAACTTACAGGTGCATACTTTGGCTTTCTGTTCCGGTGATTTGGATTCTTTTGCGGTTAAATTGAAAGCATCAAAGGACTTCTCTAAGTTATATGCAGGCATTGCAATACTTTGGCTTCCTCTAAGCTTGAACCAGCCCTCTGTTGTATATTGTTTCTTCTTCTTTTCTAATCTTTTTCCTTTGATTAATGAATTTTGTTTTAGAAATAGTAATACTTTGTGAGTGTGTCAGTGTTTTTTTTTTTTATGTATTAAAGTACATATTGAATCAATGTTTTATGTATTACATTTAAATTCATTAATTTTTATATTTAGTTTTAAAGTTAAAATTTTAATAGAAAATTTAATTTAATTAATATTTTTTTTAATCCTTAAAAGTATATAGTTTAAATTTTAAATTTCAAAAATGAAACATAATATAATATTTATCATAGAAATAAATATTATTTAATTAAAATATTTTTTAAAGTCATGTTCTAGCGGCGTTTGTGGGAAAAGCGCCGCTAAAGGTCTGTTCTATAGTAGCGTTTTTTTAAAAAAGCGCCGCTAAAGGTCATTTTTTAGCGATGTTTGTGGGAAAAGTGTTGTTAAAGGTCCATTCTTTGTAGGAAAATTGTCGCTAAATGTCATGTTCTTTAGCGGCGTTTGTGGTAAAAGCGCCGCTAAAGGTCATGTTCTATATCGGCGTCAAAATGTTAGTGGCGTTGTTTTTAGGGGTTTTTTCAAATAGTTTTAGCGGCACTTATAAGCACTGCTATAGGCCCAAAAAATGCCGCTAAAAACCTATTTTGCTGTAGTGAGGAGTACTCATTTTGTTGTTGCTTCTAAGTTTTGGCCTGCTAGCCCTAATTTGAGTTTTTCTGGTTTTTTCTTTTTTTAATTCTCATGTTTTCTTTGCAATTTTTTATTTTTCTTGGGTTTTCTACAACTTCGATAGCTTGTAAATGTTATTTTTCTCTGTTTTCTTTGCAATTTTTGATTTTTTTCTGGGTCTTTTACAACTTTGATAGCTGGTAAATGTTAATTACTTGTATTTGGCTATGTCTAAAGGAGACTTTCGTTTTTTTGAGTTTAACAACTGATTTCTTTATAAATGGGTTGTGGAATCATTGATCAAATAATTTCCCTTGAGAAATCAAAGTTGGCCAAATGAGAATGATTGGAAAAATTTTGGGTTTTTAACAAAGAAAAAGAGACTTTTTTAATGATTAAATTATATGGTGCTTGCTGAAAAGTATTGTTTTATGTTATGAATGCTGATGTTCAATTCTTTTTGTGTAGAAATTGGACTCTTTTTTTTTATCTCTTTCCATAGTCTAGCTACTTGATTTTCTTTCTATTCAATAAAGCATTGCAATTTGAGATTTGTTATATTGACCAAAATTTTTATGCATCATATATGCTAAAAATTTGTAGTTTGAAGTACCATGTAGTGTAGGATTAAATTGGGTTTGGCAACCATTGATGAATGAATTTGAATAGAAAGTTCAAATTTTACTTGTAGTTGACATGCTGAAAGGGGTTAGAATGACCACAATATCATGCATTTTTGTTTCTAATTCAAACTCTAAAATGATTTTTAGGCTATGTGCTACTCTATTACCATGCCTGTGGATGAATACAGACTCAAATAAGGGCATCAATGCCCATGTCCCATTTATAAAGATGCCAACATAGGACAGGTCCATAATGTTGCTCCGAAGCCTGGAAATGATGCCAGGTGAATCACTTTCGATAATAACAATTAGATGGTTTTGAAGTTTTTGACTGGTGTATTTGTATTTGTTGCAACAAGGTTAGTTCTCATGGAATCCTATTGTATTATTTTGATAGTATCTATCCTTAATCTTCGGTTAATCCCCACAATGTTGAGTTTGGTTCGTTATTATCTTCACGTGATCGATTTTAACATGAGATGCATACCCAAATAAGATAGCTTTTCAAGTAGCGCAAAATTTTTAAAAGAGAATACGTTTCTTGATTTCAAGTTTTTCCATAAATATATGAGTTTCTTATTTCATGGTTTTCCTTATGAGTTGTATGGCTTTAATAAAAATTGACTTGAATTCTTCTCATAAACAGTAGACCAGATCTGCTTGATGCTGCATTACTAAGACTAAGTAGGCTTGATCGCCTCCGTTTCTGTGATTTTCCATCTCCGCGTGAAAGGTTGGATATTCTGACCTTTCTTTCAAGAAAGGTTAGTGATATTGTTTTTATGCCTCAGTTTTCTACGCTCTCTTTTATTTTTTTGTTTCATCATAGAAACTTAAGGTATAAAACTCTTCTTCAAGTATCTTTTCTTTTTGTTGATTGTTTATTTGTATGGTTTACTATTTTTTGTTTGTGTTCAGTGGATATTTGTATTGATTCTGCAACTTGCGTGTGTAGGGGAATCTACCAGTCGTATTGCAGGTCTCTTTTTGAGGATCCTTTGCTGGAATGCTTTGAGCTTGTTGATTTCAATTTTCAAGGTTTGTGGATTATATTTCTCTATGTTTTATAATTTGACATTGGTCATGACTCGAATGCATTAAATTGGCTTTGGATACGTTATTTCGTATGTTATGAGTTATTGAATTACTTCATTAAAGAACTCTATAAGGGGAGGTTGTCATAATTTAATAGAAATGTGCTTTGTTTCGTGTTGTTTTCTATATATGTTAAGACATTTGATGCTGTTCAACTTGTTTTAGAGGAGTTTGGTCGAAGCATGGGTGAAATTTTTCAGAAATTTGATGTAAATCATCTTGGTTCTGCATCAATTGCACAGGTATTACTTTTTCATTTCTTTACCTGGCTTGAAGTTTTATATAAGCATGCTGGGAAGGGTATAGGTTTATATATTTAAACATATAAAATCTTTGAAGGCTAAACATTTTCATTAAATTAGCTTCATGCTTGCCAACATACGGCAGGATATGACACATTTGCTGTTTTAATGCTACCATAAGGTTTAACAGTTTTGCGGGGCTCTCGGATTCCGGAAATAAGATAAGTGGATATACCTAAACATATGTTCGTATCTGAATTAGGCTCATCAAGCAGGATTGAGAGGTGATAAGATTGATGTTGTTGTTAAGGTGGAAAAATAGATATCTATATTCACACTGATGTTTCTTGCAAAACACATCTATCCTTCTTTTATGTATTTTTCAGATTATGTAAATTGAGAATATCGTTCCACTTGGATTTGGATTTCTTTTTTCTTCTGCATGTTGTTAATTATTTATCTTTTGTGTTATCAAGATCGGATATGAGTTTGACTTTCTAAGAGAAGCCAA
Organism: Gossypium hirsutum; assembly: GCF_007990345.1. Lineage (NCBI taxonomy): Eukaryota > Viridiplantae > Streptophyta > Magnoliopsida > Malvales > Malvaceae > Gossypium > Gossypium hirsutum. The sequence continues at coordinate 36,611,420 of NC_053429.1, read as the reverse complement.
TGCTATGGAGAGAATTTGTTATTTCTTATACGAGAATAACATAAAGAACTATGAGTTTTTGAATAACAAAGGACTATGAGTTTTGATTTTTTTATTTCACATATGAAAAGAACTAATGTTACTAAAATTTTGTAACTTTTATGTAAAATTTGAAGGTATTTATTTCACCAAAAGATTGCTATAATAATTAATTTATTAAAGAGTATACCTTATAATTAATTGTTGTTACCATGTTATTATAAAGGATAAAATAAAATATAAAAAATATGTTTTTTTATTAAAATTGACTATTAAAATAAAATGTTATTAGAGGATTATTATATATTGTGACTTGAGAGAACAGGTGGGAGGCTAGATTAAAGCAAATATGTTAGGTATTGAAATATTCTTAATAATAATTTTATATTGAAATTATTAATAATAATTATTAATAATTATATTAAGAATGTTATTAAATTATATATTATTTTATTAAATTGTATTTAATAATAATTATGTTAAAATATGATTAAATTATTTATTTTTATTTTTATTAAAATGTATTTAACAATAATGTTATTAAAATTTAATAACAATAATCATCTACCTACAAAAATTCTGTTAAGGGCACTTTGGTTATTTAAGCATTTTCCTTATACTATTACAACATCTATTTCATTCAACCAAACACAAGAATTCTATTACAGTTCTATTTCATTCCATTCAACCGAACAATTGAATTACTGATTACAACTATATTCCATTACAACTTTATTCTATTACAGCTCTATTCAATTATAGTCCTAGTCCATTACAGTGAACCAAACGTACCCTTAATAACGGATAATGTTTTAATTGAGGAAAGTTAATTTTATAGAAGTTGATAATGATGAGTTGAGGTATGATGTAAGACCATTTGAGAGAGGGAAAAAAAAGAGCAATATATTTTTATGATTTTTATAATTTTTAAATAATTTCAATAAGTTTTATATTATTTTCTATCTTTTTATAATTTTCTAAGAAACTTATAACTTTTAAAATATTTCTATAAATTTTTTTATAATTTTTAATAGTTATTATAATATTTTATAAATTTTTAATAATATTTTATTATTTATATTAAAAAAATTGAGAATTTTTAATAATTTTTAATTTGAATAAACAATTAAGCTCTTGTAAAATACTTAAAAATTAATTAAGCCCTAGCAAATTAATAAATATCAATTAAGCACTCTATGTCATCTTTATTCCACATTGACATGCCATATCATTATTTTTCCCTAACAGCCACCACACAGCTTGCCACGTCAACCACTTCAACACTTATAGTCTGTCAAGAGTTTCAATGGAAAAATGAATTCAAAGAGCTCAATTAACTACCAATCTTAATTTAAAGGATTCAATTAAATTACACTTTTGAAAAGAGTTTAATTAATTTTTTAATTATTTTCGGAGGACTTATTTAGTATTTTAGCAAAAGAAAAGGGAATTTGAACTTTTTTAGGTTTTATTAGTTTACTTTGGTTATTATTAAAATATATTCTGTTAACAAGTTAAATTCGTTATTATTAAAATCAAATTGAAATTTCCTTTTTATTTAATTTTTATTACCTAAAAGTATTTTTTATTTAAATTAAGTGTGTTTGAAAATTAAAATTTTAAGTATTGAAAAATTAAGTACTGAAAAATTAAGTACTGAATTTTTACTACAATATATTTTTAAGTGTTGAGCTTATAATAGAAATTGATTGGTAAATTAATATGTTTTTATATGTGTTGAATATAATTATGTTGTTTGATAAAAATAAATGTTAATTTTTAAAATATTATTTTCGTCAATTCATAGAATATCATAGAAAAATAAATTCTTCATACAATAATTACTTTAATTATTTTATATAAAAGACTATTAAATATATATATATCATTCTTTTTTGAATTGTATCATCGTATAAAAGTAAAATAAATTATTAAATTTAAAATTAAAATAATTATAACTTGAAAATTTTAATTATTTAAATTCGTTAGAGCCCACCTTGCTCAATCCAAGCTTGAATCTAAAAAAATTTGAGACCAAGAAATCTGAGTCTAAAGTAAACCCAATATTAGCCTACTTATTTGTCACCTATATAGAGATGGCAAAATATGCCTGAACAAGAAAGTCTGCCCATTTCAATATGAATCTGAGAAAGCTCAAGCTTGTAATAAATCCAAGTTCAGAACAGCTCAAACTCAAGACTATTTCGGCTTGAGCCCAAGATAATTTCGACCCAAAACTTAAATTTATAACTGAACAATCATAATACACATTAATATTTAATATAATTTTATGATATTATTTTAAAAATAAAATATAAATAAATGATCAGTTTTTGAAAATAAATTCATAAGAATTATATATTTATATGAAACTTTTATTAATATGAAAAGTAATTAATAATAAATTTTATATTAAATTATAAAGTGAAATAAATTTTTAAAAATATAAATTAAATAAGATAATATTATAATTATATATGTCTAATAAATATATAAATTTTAATAATTATTAAAATCTATAAAATTAAACTTTAATGATAATATAAAATATATAATAACATAATATATTAATTTAATAATACTATAACTTGTGTTATACTGATTACAAATGACTAAAATTGATTTACTATACAATAATAATAACATTAATAATAAATTTAATTTTAAACCAATATCTTTTAATAAAAAAATATCTATAACAATATTAATTAGAAAATTTAAAAGTTGTTTAACAATTAAAAAATAAAATATCCAAATAAAATATATTAATAAAAATATATTTCAAAATACATAAAGTCATATAAATATACAAATCTGATTTTTAATACAATTACATAAAATTAAGTCATCATCAATGAGCAACATTTGAAATTTAAAATTTGAAATTTGAAATTATAAGTTTTGTAAATAATTTTTTAAAGAAATTTGTATAAAAAATATAAAAACAACTAATTAAAATGTAGAATCTCAACATTCTTCATAACTCTTCTCAACTAAGGCCTTGTTCCGTGGAATTTTTTTATTACTATATAAATAAGGTTGAACAATCAATTTTTATCTTCAAATAGATAGTATATGGTGGAACATTTTCAATATATATATATAGTGTTCCTATAGTTGCAAATGAAAAGATATAAGTAAGCAAAAGTTATGTCATTTGATTATTAATCAAAAGTTGTCACTATTTATTGATATCATTATTATGCTCTGTTCATTGAACTGTTTCCGTTAATACAAAACGTAAATAATAATTGTGTTTCATTATATCCTCGAGGTTTATTTGTCAATAACTCTTTTACACACTATAATATAGGTAGAGCAGATAGAACCTTAAAGAAAACAGCATCGATACACACCTTGAAGGCAAGGGTGAAGCCAAGGGGCTGGCATGGGCCCCGGCCCCCCTAAAATGTAAAATTATTTTTTAGGCTCTTAAATTTTTTTTAAAATTTTAAATTAATAAAGGTAAAATTACACTTTGACCCCCCTAAAATTATAAAAATTTGATTTAATCCTTTACAAATTATAAAGATATAAATTATAAAAAATAAAATTTTATCCGATCCCTAAAATTTTTTTTCTAGCTTCACTCTTGCTTGAAGGAGTGGTTAATTTCTCATAAATGTACTTTTATGCCTACTGTACAAACAACGCTAACATTTAGTTTGGGTAATTCGGTTTTAATTTTAAGTTAGATGAAGGGGTCTATTAAGATGAATATATACATCTTTTAAAGTTATCTACTTTTAGAATGTATTTCACAAACCGAGGTGTGTTATAATATTTCCCCAAATCCTAATAAATATACTTGGTATTTAAAGGAAAAGTATTTCATTAACAGTTAGTGGAATTAAAATTAATAATAAAAAATAGAAAAAGGAATATATAAGATTGGACACACGTCACCTTTGGACACAGTTTGGTGGCACTGGTTATGTGTTCCTAAAAATGCCAGTGGCCTTGGTTTCCGAGATCTTGGCAAATTCAATATTGCCTTGCTTTGTTGGCGTCTTCTTAGTGCTTCTACCTCTCCCGTTGCCGGAGGTCGTAAAGCTAAGTACTGATTTTCTTAATTCGCAGCTTGGGACTAACCCATCTCCTACTTGCCGATTCATTTGGAGTGCTACAGGGTTATTGATCAATGGTTTACAATAATGGTGAGTCAGTTTCAATTTGCAGGATAAGTGGTTACCTGCACCATTTAAACTTTTGGGATGATTTAATTAATGCGGACACTAGCTCATGGAAAATTGACTTGATTCATTGGATTCTGTATATTCCTCTTTCTTCGACTGCTGCAGATGATATTTGGTGTGGCAACACAAACATTCTGGGATGTATACCGTTCGCTCTAGCTATAAAGCCACTCCTCTCCAGCACTACTGCTTCTTCGTTATCCTTACTGCTTACAGACACCGAAACTCAATTTTACAGGAAATTGTGGGACTTACATCTACCTGAAAAACTCTAGGTTACAATTTGGAGGGTCTTTATGAAGAAAATAGAAGTGTTTTTAAATTAAAAACAGCTATTTCTCATATCTTTATTGCCAATGAGAAAACAGCTAATATATAGCTTTTACAAAAGAAAAACACAGAAAAAATGTATTAACTTTCAAATCCTCCAACTCAAAAAAAATATCCATATTGAACTTATCTAGAAATTTGTTATCTTTACTTGGATTGATTCGCTTTATGAAACTAAAAAATATATATTTGATCTATAGGAAAACAATTCAACTAAAAAAATTCATGAATGAAATACAAAAATTATCACGTATGGTATAATAAAAACTCAAATCTCCCCAAAAACTATGAAATCAAATCAAACCTCGTTCAGGGACTTTTTTCTTTTACAATTACATTAATAAGATAATCCCAGGGATCCGTGGCGCAATGGTAGCGCGTCTGACTCCAGATCAGAAGGTTGCGTGTTCGATTCACGTCGGGTTCAATTCCCAATGTATATTTTAAATAATCACTTTCAGTCCTTTTACGCTGGATTATTTTCGGATCAATCACTTTCAAGTTTGAATGATTTAAGTCACTTCTGCTTCGGAATTTTTCAAACGGTTTGGATTAGTTTTGTGTTCATTATCATTCAATAGGGTTAGTTTGGTCAAGCCAATCTAGATTGAGTAATTTTAGTTATTTTGATTTGAATCAGTTTTAAATTTAAATTATTTTAAATTTAAATCATTCGGGATTTTAAAGTAAGACTATTATAGGTTTAGATCATTTTTAAGTACTTTTATGTTACTTATTTGTGAAGTACTTCTAACATGTGATAGAACTCTAAATGGTTTAGCCGGATATATTGATTCTAATTATGCAAGAAACTTAGATCAAAGAAGCAAGAGACTTGGATCGAAAAAGGTCTCTCATATGTTACCTATTTGTTTTTGGGAATTATGTCATTAGTTGGAAAGTGACACTTCAAGCTACAGTAGTTTTGTCGACTACTTATGTGACACTTTATACTCGACCTAGTTGTTGGATCCAAATAAAAAATGTCACATTTTGTTGCTGAAACAACTCACTTTTTCGTTTTTATTTTGAAAATGAAACGTACAGGTAAAATTATTTTATAAAAATTTTGGCAACATTTTTGCCTATATTACGTAAAACCCCCTGCAAAATAATTTAGATTTTCACAAAATATTCACATTCAAATTATCTTCCAAATCAATTCTCAGCACTACGATTTCTCAAAACATATCAATAAACTAGATTTATACGCTTTACTATTTTATCAAAACATTAGTTATAAAATACTAGCTAAGAAAACATAATGAAAATACTTAAATTCATTTTACGACATAATATTATATATATAAGCCTAGGTACATGCCATTTACATCAACTATAAAGTAAACTTTTCACCAATATTGTTTGAGCTGAACTTTGGTTCTTCGTATGTTGTTGGAACGATCTAACTAATCTAACTACCTACGCATGGAGAAATAAACAAACCGTACGCTGAGCAATTTTTATACTCAGTGGTGCTAATATCATATAAATCATTACATAAGTATTTGACACAAATTAATTGATAGAAATAAACTAAAACATTATTATAAATATCATTAATAACATCACAATAAAAGAAAATTCTAATATTAATAAACTTTAATATTTTGATATTGACAAATTAAATAAAGAAAAAAAAGCTTTTTAATTAAATTCAAAATTGCGTGATTAATTTAATTTGCACAATATGAAAATTCAAATAAATTCAAGTTCTGTTTTTGTTTTTCTTTCAATTTAGACCCCGTACTAAAGTTTAAACTCATAACCAGATACACGAATCCGCGACCTCGAATTGTTCGACAACGATGGCTATCGAAGTAGTCCTCAACCCTTTGGGAATTGGGACTGCCCACAACCCTCTGGGAATTAGGGCTAACAATAATAACAACTGACCGACTTGGCCTTTTCTCCCTCAACTCTCTGGAAATTGAGGAGATCTAAATTCTCTTATATAAAGACTCTATGGCATGCCAACTATATCTAATTTAGTCTAACTTAGTGAAAAGGGATAAAAACCAAATTTCCTGATCCATTTTAATTTCATTTTCATATAATTCTCATTTCAATACCGTTTCATGTTCAAATCACATATCGCCTAATGTAAAATAGGCTTCCAATTTGATATATATTAAATATTTTCTTGCTCAATCATCTAAAATCATAATACTCAAATCTAAATCATAACCATGAATTCACTAATTTAGTCTTATGAAAAACATAGTATTCATCTCAAAACATAATTTTATAAATATTAACTAAATTATTCAAGCTCATCCAAAACTCATAAAAATAAAATAAAATAAATATAACTAGTCATATTAAATTAAATATTTTAAAATTTTATGTAATGAAAGTAAGATATTAGCACAAACTGAAGCTTTAATCGCTTTACTCCTTTTCTTTGCTTTTCTCTTTCAAGATTTTCTTTTTGTTTTTAGCTACAATAGGAGCAATTCAATACGAAACAACATCATTTATCCATTCTAAAACTAAAACTAATAAAAACAAACTTATATATGCATGATTATTCATATTGACAACGTAAGTTTTCTAGTTCAAAATTCGCATATCTTTTGACTTGATTATCCATTTTCAATTCTGTCTTCTCCAGAGTACTCACTGCTTCACAAGCTATTATTTAGCACCAATATTACACAAAGTGATCAATGTTCTCTACTTCCTATTTAACATGACCAAATATACCAATTAAATTTTTTTATCTATTTTTGTTTCTTTTTCACACTTCTAACAAGTTAGAACTCATCTTCTAATAATTTATTATTAAAAAATATATCTATTTCACTTAATTTTTCTAAGCTTCCATCAATGCCCTTTAATGGAAACTTCCAAAATACTTGATAAAATAAAAAAACTATTGATATATATATGTAAAGCAGGCTTCAAAGATTCAAAATCTAAAAAAAATTGAAGAAAAATCATACATTACACTTGAATTTGAAGGATAATGATGGAAGGAATTTTTTCTTTCTTTCCCCCTTATTCTGACGTGAAAAAGAAAGAAAGATGAGAAAGATAACATCTTTCTCTCTTTTTCTCTTTTTTATGTATTATAATATTAATTAATAAAATATTATTACTTAATAAAAAATTTATGTGAAAGTCATCATGAAACCATTAAATTTTTTAAGTAATGAAAAAATTGTCATTAAGTCCTTTCCATCAAAATAAAAATAGGATAATTGCACTTTAGTCTTTATATTTTTCTAATTTATCCCTGAACTCGATATTGAATTATTAACTTAACCACATACTCCTACTAATAATCCTCTATGTTTTCATATCTGACGGTTTTATCTAAAAGCGATCACAATTTCTTATACTACTATTTATTTATAGATCACTTATTCAAGGACTTCTACCATCTTCTCTTCTTTTTTTTTTTAAAGTGGAGATGTTACAACTTAAGTGGAATACATGACAATTACTGAAGCAATAAAAAAAAACAATTTGGTTAAGGGGTCTGTTTAGTGAACTGGTAAGTGGAAAATGGGCAACTGTTGTATATTGTGATAGTCAAAGTGTCATACATCTCACCAAAAATCAAATTCATCACGAAAGAACAAAGCACATAGACATTCGTTATCATTTTGTTCGAGAGGTGATCATTCAAGAAGATGTTCAAATTCTAAATATTGGCACAAAACTCAATTCAGCCAACATGTTGACAAAGAGCCTTCTAGTTTCAAAGTTCTAGTATTGCTTGAACTTGGTAATTATTAGATGAAGAATCAGTTAGGCCCGTAACATAATTTTTACTCTAGGTTTCTGTTAAACTCAGATTAACCTAGGGTTGTTACAGTCATATATGCTATAATTTTCAACCTATAAATATGCCTTAGTTACTCTAGGTTTCAACATAAATATTGAGATTCAGAGAATTATGTTTTTTTTTTGTTTTGAAGGGTTTTTCTTGTAGGGTTCAAGTTTTCCTTTAATTCTCTTCATCTTTTGTACTCTCATTTATTATAATAAAATCTCCTTTTACTCGTGATTTTTTATCCTCTTTTTGAGGAGTTTTTACACGTAAAATTTGTGTATCCAATCTTCTCAATTTTATTATATTACTTGTTTGTTGCATATACGGACTAAATCTCTTACATTCTAATTAAAATACTGATGTAAAATTTTAAGAATTGTTAATGTCATTAAAATTCTCTAATAAATAATGTCATTTTTTTACATGGATACCAAGTAAGGTTTTTTAAAAAAATTTAAAATATCAAACCAACAAATTTAACAAAATTTTTTTAACAATGTTAGTAAATGAACTTAAATTTTTAAATTTGGACTAAATTCTTGAAAATAAAAATACGAAAAATAAATTTCAAATAAAAAAAATTAACTTGGCAAAAGTAGTAAAAATTAGTCATTTAAGGTGTTTTTTTTACATTATTTAGAAAAGCGAACCGTTTTTTAGAGCCAAAAATTGACGTGGCAAAAAGTGCATCATGTAAAAAACGCTTTTCAAAAAGCACTTAATACCAAATGCGCTTTTGTTAATATATTAATTTCTTAAGTTGGTTAGTTAAATACTTTGCATATTCTACTTGTAATTTCTCATTTGATCCCCTTCCATGTTTATTTAAATTTTTTTTATTCTAACTAACGTGGTTTCAAGCTCTTTTTTAATTAGTAAGCATGTTATTTTCAAGTTATAATATATATATGTAATTACATAATGAAAACAATTATTTTTATTTATAAAAAAATCAAATAACCATTTCAAATATCATTATTTTTAGTAAATATTTTTTATACGTAAAATTTTTTTTCACTTACATTGTGGGTATGTTAAAATATAATATTATAAGATCAAATAATTATTTCAAATATAATTATTTTTATATGTGATATTTCAAATAATTATAACAAATATCATTATATTTTCATTTATGATAGAAACCTAGTAAGCTAATAAACTCTTGAAGAAAAGTTACAAAGAATAGAAAAAGATTTATTCAAAGATTGTTATGCAACTTTGCTTCCATTGAATTGTGCCCATATACACGTTTATATACACTTGAAAAATCCTTCACTGTTGTTAACAATTTACCAGCTTGTTAACTGCCTAACCACCTAACTAATCACACATTAATCACATGTGTAATCTCATACTATAAACATTCATCCAGCTTCCTCGATTGGGACGACTCGAAGAAGATGACGAAACCGGGTAAACGTCAAAACAGACAATGGTTTAGTTAGAATATCTGCCACTTGGTCACATGCGGGAACTTCTCCAACAACCAATTCGCCACTAGCCACTTTCTCTCGAACAAAGAACAGACCAAGTTCAATATGTTGGAACTTAGAGTGCAGAACTGGGTTAGCTGCAACAGCTACGACACTAGAATTATCACACCACACTGTCGGAAGATCAACCGAACTTAGTTTTAACTCTGTTAACAGCGAGACCAGCCACGTAACATCACTAGTGGCTGCTGTTAAACTTCGATACTCAGCCTCTGCCGTAGACTGAGAAACAACTTGTTGTTTCTTAGAACACCAAGAAATAGGTGTGTGACCAAAATACACACAGTATCCTGTAGTAGACCGACGATCATCGAAATCAAGTCCCCAATTCGCATCAGCATAACCAACCAAAAACAGCTTATCAGAACTTTGGAAAAGCAAGCCATGAGAAAGAGTACCACATAAATACCGTAAAATTCATTTTAACGCTACCATGTGTAGTGTAGTGGAACCGTATATATAATATCTGGCCGTGTCAAAACGATATACTGAAGAGCTCCAGCAATACTGCAATATTCAGTTGGATCAGCAAGGGGTTCACCCTCATCCTTTGACAATATAGAAGAGCTTACCATCGGTGTATGAACACTTTTAGCATTAGTCATAGAACTCCAGGCAAGAAGCTCACGAATGTATTTGCGCTGACATAAATGAAGACTACCTGAGGAAGATCTACTGACTTCAATTCCCAAAAAATAATGGAGCTCACCCATATCCTTTAGAGCAAACTTGTTGTGTAGCTGCTGAACAAAATAATTTATTTCAGCAAATGAACTGCCAGTGATAACAATATCATCCACATATGCAAAAACGTAGAGAATGTGACCATAAGAAGACCGAACAAATAATGAAACATCTGATTTTGACAACGTAAACCCAGCAGAAATAAGAAACTATTTTAACTTGTCAAACCAGGCACGAGGAGCTTGCAGTAAGCCATACAAAGCTTTAGTCAGACGACATACTAACTTTTCACCATTTGGACCAGATTGCACAAAGCCGGGAGGTTGCTGCATAAACACGTCATCGGTTAGATCTCCATTCAAAAAGGTATTATTGACATCAACCTGCCGGAGATACCAACCCTTGGTCACAGCAATAGATAAGATAGCTTGAATGGTAGCAGGTTTGACTACTGGACTGAACGTCTCCTTAAAATCGCAACCATGTACCTATGAGTACCCCTTGATGACCAATCGTGCCTTCCGTCGGTTAATCGTCCCATCAGAATTCTTCTTGATCTTAAAAAACTATTTACAACCGATCGCTTTCCGTCCAGGAGGGAAGGGACTAAGCTCCCAGGTCGAGTTAGCTAGTAAAGCATCAAACTCAAGTTGGACCGCTAGACGCCAGTCTGGATGAGCAAGGGCCTCCTCAACAGAACATGGCTCAACCTCAACATTGTCTGCACACAATGCTTTGGGCTTAAATATCCCAGCTTTAGACCTAGTAACCATAGTATGAGAATTAGTAGTAAAGACGGGTGGAACAGTAAGATGCTCAGTAGAAAAAGTTATAGTAGCGAGAACCTCCTCTCGAACAATAGATCCTGAATCAGAACTATGTTGAAAAGTACTACACGGAGCAAAAGAGTCATGCTGAGTTGTGTCACCATTATGACTATCTAGAGAAGCCCCAATTGCAGACTCAAGATTTAGACGAGTCTCTTTAGGGATAACAGACCGAATAACAGGTACATACGTAGTAGTATTCAGAGACAATTATCACTGGTAGTAGTAGAAAGTGAAAACAGAAATCGATTTTCATCAAGAACAATATGTTGAGAAACAATGACTTTCCCATCTGGCGTTAGACAAAAATAGCCTTTATGATGCGGGCTATACCCCATGAATGTAGATGGCTGAGACCGAAACTCAAGCTTGTATTTAACAAATGGATGTAAGTACGGAAAACAACAACAACCAAACACTCTGGGATGATCATAAGTCGATCCACAACCAAACAGTCTTTGAAACGGGGTCTTCCCTTCTAGAACCGAAGTGGACAATCGATTAATGAGATGAACCGCACTACAGAACGCATAACTCTAGTAAATCAGTGGTAAATTAACCTGAGCCAAAAGAGTAAGACCAGTTTCCACAATATGTCTGTGTTTACGCTCAGCAACACCATTCTGTTCAGACGTGTGACGGCATGAAACTCGATGAAGAATCCCCTGATTAGCTAAAATTGGAGGAAAACGCACGAAACTCACCTCCCCAATCACTTTGAAATCTCTTAATATGCTTTCCAAACTGAGTGAAAATCATATTCTAAAATTGACCAAAACACTCTATTGCTTGAGATTTGCGACTTACCAAATAGACCCGGGTAAAACGACTAGTCATATCAATGAAAGAAACATAATACAAATTCCCTTCACAAGTAACAACGACTAGTCCCCACAAATTAGAAACAACCAATTCAAACAAATCAACATATTTAGTGCTAGAATGTGAAAAAGGCAACTTATGCGATTTACCTTTCTGACAAGCTACACAGACACCATCAAGATGACTTTTATTTAAAGAAATCTGACATTTTTCAAAAATATTTTTTACAATATTATCAGCAGGATGACCTAGCTTTTTATGCCACAAGCTAAAAACATCATCAGTCGGAGAGCAACCTTGAAGAATAGTATTGGGAACAGAAGGGAACAAACTTCCCGAACCTGCCGAGAAATGGTAGAGCCCATCACAAACTTGGGCCTACATTAAGATTTACTGTGTCTGGATGTCCTTAATCACACAATACGAGGGGTGAAATTCAAAAAACATATTGTTATCAATAGCAAACTTAGATACAGATAGTAAATTCTTTCGAATGCTTGGCACACACAGCACATTCGAGAGATATAGTAATTTCTGCTTCGTAGGTATAATTGCACTCCCAATAGATGAAATTTCAGTGGTTACCCCATTACCCATTAAAAGAGAGGACTTGTCTGAGTACAGGGTGGAACTATGTAAATCCGAAGTATCTCTGCAGACGTGATGAGTAGCCCTTGAGTCCAGGTACCATGACGTACTTCCTACTAGAAATTGAACATAAGAGTTAGTAGTATTAAAATTGGAATCATATGCGGTAGCATCAGAATAATCCGAAGCGTGCAACTCAGGAAGCCAGGGGGAACCCCAACAAATTGAGACGAGTCATATGAAGACGAATCCACATTAAACAAGCGAACACGTGGTTTTGTTTGCCACGGAGCCTCAGGAACAGTATGCTAGGATCTATCAACATTTATATAGTTAGTAGAGGGCCTAGGCAAAATTTGATCATCATTTGGCCGAGATTGGACTGACCCACTAGGCCCACGTGGTCTGGAAGCCAGCCCACCATACTGGTGGCCCAAAAAATCACCACCAAGTTGTAGACCAAAAGTACGTCGCCCAACACCAAAATCATGCCCATAAGGTCCAAAATTTAAATTTGGGCCATCAATATTATTCTGCCCATTACCATATTAGACAAACGGATGGAAACCATTATTTCCATAGCTTACATGTGGCCCACGTGGAACAACATTATCCAATCCACCATTCGGCTGAAATTGAAACTTCCAATTTTGACCAAGAGACCTCCAATTTTGACCATACTAAGGAGGTTTGTTCTTACGCTCTAACTCTCCCCTAACCACACCAAACGCAGATCCGCCATGTCGCACCACCGGTGCTTCCAACTGCGACTGCCCATCACGATCATATCTGTAGTAACACCGCTGCATGAGATGACCAAACCTATTGTAGATCTGACATTGGATTCGTGGACGAAAGCTTCGACCACGGCCATGAACAGATGAGCGACCACCACGAAAATCCCCGTCCGTCAGCTGCAACTGAGTCCCCTCCACAATATTCGCAGCAACCAAAACATCATGAACGGACTGAATTTGTCGAGCTTCATATTCAAGTAGAGCATTGACAAGTCATTGAAAAGGTAACGAGACCGGGGAGAGCGAAGCAGAAGAGACGATGGCCTCGAACTGAAAGGAGATTCCGGCAAGGAGAACCGCCGTCTGTGCAGCCTCTGAGATCGGAGATCCAGACGCTGCAAGGAGAGCGCACAAGTTTTTGATCTTGTCAACATACAACCGAAGAGAGATTACTTTTCCGGAGAGAATGAAGCTCATGGCGCAACTGCAACTGCTTCGCACTAGTATTGGCCGCGAACAAGCTATTTGCCATGATCCTGACATCACCGGCAGTCCAAACGTTCGTGAAGGAAGACAAAAAAGAGGAGCTTATCGTGGACAACAGCCACGAGGTAAGTAGATTATCTTGTTGATCAAAAATTGATGCAGACGGATTGGCGACAAGAGTACCATCGGAGGACTAGACAAACCTCGGCAGAGCCGTCAACGTACCATCAAGAAAATCGAGCAATTCGTAACCACGAAGAATGAGACGGATCTGCTGCTGCCACTGAATGAACGAATCAGCATCAAGTTTCACAACCTCATGTCGAGGAAACGACGTGACCACACGATCACCAAGAAATACCGAGCCATTAGGCTCAACGAAATCAGATTCGGCCAAATGCGTGGTAGCCATGCCCGAGAATCACCGTGCGATTGATACCGTGATAGAAACCTAGTAAGCTAATAAACTCTTGAAGAAAAGTTACAGAGAATAGAAAAAGATTTATTCAAAGAATGTTATTCAACTTTGCTTCCATTGAATTGTGCCCATATACACGTTTATATACACTTGAGAAATCCTTCACTGCTGTTAACAATTTACCAGCCTGTTAACTGCCTAACCAGCTAACTAATCACACATTAATCACATGTGTAATCTCATACTATAACAATTTACATTGTGAGTATGATAAATTATGATATTATAAAAATAAATATTTCAAGTATCATTATTTTTATATGTGAAATATTTTAAATAATTATATAAAATACAAGAGGAAAGTATTTAACTAACCGACCAAGCTAAATTGTCAAAAAGAAATCACGTTTGGCATAAATTCTTTTCTGGCAAAAAAAATCACTAACTTCGGCTATAAAAACTTTTAAAACTTTTTTCTTTATAATTTGATAAAAATAAATAAAAAGGACAAGCAAGATTAAAGTCCGGCGCAAAAAAGCATAAATGCAAATGAACAAAATACAAGAACTTAGGAGTAGGCTGGCACAGTCCCTTCAAATTGAAATAGGCAAACTCTAAAACGCCATGCCCCAAAAGCTTCTCCTTTTCACCTTGCCGAATGCATGAAAGGCCAAAATCTAAAACAAATCCAACAACACACACTTAAACTACCGATTTGGGATCTGTAAAGACACCCACAATCGGGGGCATCACAACGCATTCGCTATGCAACTCTCTACACTTTCTCTTTTCCCTTTCTGTAACTTCCTCACTCTCTCTATACACTTTCCCATCTACCTAATCCTATCTTCTTCTTTATGCAAAAGTGATTATTTTCTTCATTTATTATACTTTTTAGAATGTTTAAAAATGGTTACTTGAGGGCTTACATATTAGCTTGTCTCCTTTGTTCTGGCAGCTGTTCCCAAATTTCTGCATATTAAGGCGAGCCGTGAGCGTGAATCTCGGTGTTATTTTACTCTAAATCAGGGATTCAATAGATCAAACAAATTGTCCAGATACATAGTTACAAGATCTCAACTTGGTGGGACTGGGATCCTTGATGCTACCAATTCTTTATCAGGTTTTCATTGAAGAGCTATTTTATTTAGTCACTGACCCTTTTTCTTTAAGCTCTTGCTGCTTCCCCATTTTATTAATTTTCCCAACTTTTAACGTGCAGAAATTAAGCCGAGTCCGAAATTTAGAGGAGTATGCTTCTATGGTATGACAGTTATGGCAGGCGTTTTACCGTTTGGGATACTGATAGTGGCTCATCCCTTGGCGCTCATCTTTGATCCCTACAAGACAAAATTTTACAATCTTATTCCAAAACTATGGGCAACCGCAAGTATTGCTCCCTTCTTCGATATCGAGTTGGAAGGATTGGAGAATCTGCCCCCGCAGAATGCTCCTGCGGTGTATGTTTCGAACCACCAGAGTATCATAGACTTCTATCCGCTGTTAACTCTGGGAAGAAGCTTCAAGTTCATCGGCAAGAATACGGTATTTCTTTATCCTGGAATCGGGTGGGCCATGTATATTCTGGGTATGATTCCGGTAAAGCGCATGGACATCAGAAGCCATTTGGTATATTAATTTACCTTGTTTTCTCTATTATTGTATTGTTGTTGTATATGGATTTGAAATGGTATGGGCATGTAGGAGGCTGTTAGGAGATGTATGGATCTGGTAAGGAATGGTGCCTCCGTGTTTTTCTTTCCAGAAGGCACCCGGAGTAAGGACGGCAAGTTAGGTGATTTTAAGGTACATAAACTTAATACTCTATGCATGTAGGTCCATTTGTTTGGATCATCATCATCATCATGCTTTATCATGTTGCGCAGAAAGGTGCATTCACTGTTGCAGCAAAAACCGGAGTGCCTGTAATACCTATGACCTTAATCGGCACCGGCGAAATCATGCCTGCAGGAATGGAGCATATCGTCAACTCAGGCTCCGTTAAACTCATCATTCATAAACCCATCAAAGGAAACGATCCCGAAATTTTACGCCTACTAGCTAGAAACACCATTTTAGATACCTTAAGCATCGAGGCTCAGAAAAAAAAAACGGCTCTCATAAGCTCAAAACCATCTATCATTTAAATAACTATCCATCATCTGTTATTTGGACTAAAACAATTCCCTTTTTCTATTAAATCAAGCTGGCGAGGATGGAGATGAGAAGTTGATAAATTTGAAACTTAATAGTGTCAATTAGAGGATGAATAATGAGAAGAGATTGTACGAAACTATGATTCCATATTTTTATTCATTTCTAATAGGAAAATGGGAAATCAACTTTTTCCTCTTTATTTTTAGCATTTTTAGCTAGATTTGAATTTTTTCTAGAGGAAAACATTGAAAATCAAGAAAAAAAATTTTAATTTGTCATTCTCCTATTGAAAATAAATAAAGATGACATGAAATCATAGTTTCGTATAATCCTTTCTCATAAATAATATTTTAGTTGGTAGCGAATCATAAAATAGTTTCACATATGCTTTCATGTTATCAAAAATGTGTGTTCATCATATATGCCTAACATTCTTGTAAGATTGTGGAAGGATCGTATGGAGGATTTTGACGTCACAAATTATCAAGTTGGCCTTTGGTTTCAAACATCTCATTGAAAAATTAAATATTCAGAACATAGGTTTTATAAATTTGAAAACTAAAGGACTGTCCAACAACTTAAGCAAAACAAGTTATCATTTGTTACCAATTGTCATGTAAGGCTCAAGGCTAAGTTTATTAACAAAGTCCAATCTTCATTATTTCACTAGGAAAACAGATTTTTAGCGACGTTTTTTTTTGCCTTTAAGCGCCGCTAAAACTATTTGCGGCGTTTTTATAAGCGCCGCAAAAAACGCCACTATAATTAATGCCGCTAAAGGTCATAAAATTTAAAAATATATATATTATAAAATATTATAAAGGTCATGAAAAATTAAAATTTATTATCAAAATATTGAGAAGAATAATATTCATGATATAGATATAAAAATTTTCTATTAAAATTCTATTAAAATTCATTATCAAATTAAATTTTCTATGAAAAATTTAACTTTAAAACTAAATATAAAAATTGATAAATTCAAATTTAGAATTTAAAATAATAAATTAATAACACAATTAAAATCCAAAAGTTAGAACTCAAGTTAGTAAATATTAAAATAAAAATAAAAATATAGAATCAAAACTAAAATAAATAATAAAAATTAGATTAAATATAAAGATATAAATAAAATATAGCAAGTCTTTTACTAACAACAAGTTCAAATACATCATCTTGTTTGCGAACCTAAACAACACTGAAAATGCAAAGGTCTTTTATAAAAGACAAATTGCTAAGTTTTCAACTAGGAATTCTAATACCTCGGAGGACAATGCAAAGGTTAAAGCTTCATAAACTACACTCTCATCAAGACAAGATGCCAATGAACCTACAAACAGAGGGAAAAAAATATTATAGATTTGAATAGTCTGAAAGTGTCTAAAGGATTTTTGTACACTACTCCAGTCTGTTAATACAGAAGTCGTTGAAAAGGCTGTGCATAATATGTACCTACAACATACAAAATAATGTAACGTGAAACCTAAATCCGTTAACTACAAAATTGCAGGAAAAGAGATCTCTTTTCCAGCAACTAAACACTTCAATTTGCAGCGATAAAACATCTCAATTTCCAACAACTAAACACTTCAATTTGCAGTACTTAAAACACTTTAATTTGCAACATTTAAGCACTTCAATTTACAGCGTTTAAACACTTCAATTTGCAGCACTTTAACATCTCAATTAACAACATTTATATAACTCAATTACAGCGATAAATCATCTCAATTTCCAGACACCAATTTACAACATTTAAACACTTCAATTTACAGCATTTAAACACTTCAATTTGCAGCATTTAAACAACAGCAGCCATCAATTAAATAAGAGGAATTTTAAACATTTAATAGTCATTTCCATCATAATCGACAGCAAATTATCCACCATTTAATTAGCTTAGTTTCAGCATTAATTCGGTAATGAGCAACAATATACAGCAGCATTCAATCCACTATACAAAGATATTTCAAACATCAATTTACTCAATTCTGGACCTCATTAACAGCAGCAATTTAACTGATTTCTTTCATACAGTTCTTCCAACCCGAAACAGCAAGATTAAACCACCAAGGATTGATCTTACCTAAACCTGATAAACCATGTTATTAGGATGTTGAAATTTGAAAACCAAGATCATTGCTAGTGCTAATTAATAAAAACAACAAAACATCTAAACGTTGCAAGACAATAAGTCAGGGAAAATAGCGCATGCTTTCAATACTTAAAGGCTAGCTCAAAATGTTCCTAAGTTGCCAAAAGGACTACTAGAGCACTGAAATTTAGTAGGGACTTGAGACAGCTAGAGTTCCTTTCTTTCTACCTTTTTCATTTCATTTTGTCCTCTATATAAATTAATTAGAGCTATAATTTCTCTTGCAAAATTAAAAAAAAAAATACTAGCTGCTATCATGAACATTTAAATACTTGTGCACATAACGAGATGAATTATTTCAAGGAACAATTATTTAAAAAATTAAAGAGTTGTTTCAAGGAACAAAATAATAAATACAGAGCATGTTCTGGGTAAAAAATTAACTTTGGAATAAATTATAACACAAAACTAGCAACAGTTTTAAGCTCAAACTTATACATTTATTCAATTATATAATTAAAACAACAATCTTATATAAAAATAATAATATAATATTTAATAAATATTCATAAAAAATGAATAAAATATGTAATTACATATTAAATTAAATGAAATAAGCCGACACTTGGAAGTGTAGAACATAGAGATATAAATATAAATCTCAAGGATTTCAAACCTCAAAAACAGGCTCTAATTGGTTCCTTAAAGTTCTTTTAACAAGCGATATTAGTATACCCATATGCTTTCAAGTAGAAAATTTTATTCAAGGGGGTTACTGTTTATGAATGAAATGCTTGTGATATGCGCCTTGGTGTAGGATCTAGTCACAGGTCTAGATGGGAAAGAATTCTTACTTCGACCTATGGTTACTCAAAAGGCAAATTCGTTCTTGACTGAACCCCCTCTCAAAATAACGTTTCTTTTGATAGAATAATTGCTTACCTCTTTATTTCATATTGACAGCCTTTTATAGACCGTTAATGACAAAGGAAAGAGTCCTAATTGACATAAAATAGAATTCCTAACTTAGAGTTTATGAAGGAAATAAAAACCTAATGTAATAGATAAAATAAGTAAAACTAAAACTCTTAGTAAAACCTGATATATAATAAATAAATAAAACTAAAGACTCCTACTGCAATTAAAGTGTCCATATCATTACTCCCCTTCTCGGAATTCAGCTTGTCCTCAAGCTCAAATTTAGAATAAACTTCAGAACTTATCCAAAATCATCTATCTCATCATCATCTTGCTTGCCTTCAACATCTGATACTTCCATCCAAAATAACCTTTTACATTTGTGTCCCATGGAATAAGACTCGTCACAATTATAACACAACCTTTTAGCCCTTCTTTCTGCCATTTCTATCCGTGTCAATCTTTTAATAAATGGTGCAGAAAAACCTATTTTGCCGTTGTTCCCTGTTGGTTCTATTGTTTGTCCCCCTCCCTTTGTAATGTTCTGAGTTGTTGGAATGATTAAATTGCTATAAGTGTTTTGGGAAGTTGACCAGTTTAGATTGGTTTGAGATAACATCTTGAAAGAGACTTTTTGTTTACGTTCCAAAGCTCGAGCCATATTCATTGCAACTCCAAGCTTTCCCGGTTGTTGTATCTCAATATCAATTCTAAGTTCCTCTACCAATCCAGCAGTAAAAAGGTTTACTTGTTGTCGAGGTTTAAGATCAGTAGTCCTAGCGAGTAGTGATTGAAATTGGCATTGATATTCTTCTACCGTCCCAGTTTGTCTCAAGTTTGCAAGTTCCCCCAAGGGGTTATTACTCATAGGTGGCCCAAACCTGATATGACAACACTCTCTGAAGCGTTCCCAATCCAGATTTGCCTCCTCTTCTTCGATTTGATC
The DNA here is from genome assembly GCF_007990345.1 of Gossypium hirsutum. Classification (NCBI taxonomy): domain Eukaryota; kingdom Viridiplantae; phylum Streptophyta; class Magnoliopsida; order Malvales; family Malvaceae; genus Gossypium; species Gossypium hirsutum. Next base: position 36,590,921 of record NC_053429.1, on the reverse strand, counting down.
AAACCATAATTGTGCCTCTCCTAAAAGATGGAATGAAGCTAGGCCGACTTTGTCTTCTTCGTTGGTCCGTTGATTGCCAAAAAAATTTTCGTATCTTTTTAACCAGCCTAAAGGATCTCCAACCCCATTATAAGTAGGAAATTCCATCTTAGAGTATCGTGGCACCATGCCCCCACCGTGTTGCCAATCTGAATTTCTTTTCTTGCCTCCACTACTGCCTTGTTCTTCATTATTTTTTTTCTGAATCTCCTTTCGTTGTCTTTTGGACTGAAAGAGATAACATCGCCACCTGCTCCTCTAACGCTTGTTGCCTTGTAGCCATTTGTTCCATGAATGCCTCCAACTTGGCTATCAAAGTTTTTTCGTCACCCATGACAGCTGGCTCCGATACCAAGTTGATATGCGCCTTGGCGTAGGATCTAGTCACAGGTCTAGATAGGAAAGAATTCTTGCTTTGACCTATGGTTACTCAAAAGGCAAATTCGTCCTTGACTGAACCCCCTCTCAAAATAACGTTTCTTTTAATAGAATAATTGCTTACCTCTTTATTTCATATTGACAGCCTTTTATAGACTGTTAATGACAAAGGAAAGAGTCCTAATTGACATAAAATAGAATTCCTAACTTAGAGTTTATGAAGGAAATAAAAACCTAATATAATAGATAAAATAAGTAAAACTAAAACTCTTAGTAAAACCTGATATATAATAAATAAATAAAACTAAAGACTCCTACTACAATTAAAGTGTCCATATCAGCTTGTTAAGTGCCATCTATTAAAGACTACTTACAGTTTTCTCAAGTCCTTTGCGAACTAGTGGATCACATTCAATAACACCATATCTTCTACTGCCTTTGCTGGTAAAGGATAAACACAAAAAAATAAGAATTCTATTGTGAGTTATAAGTTATGAGGTAAGGCACAAATAATGAAATATAAGCATTATTTAAAGAATAAATCATACCAAGTATGGTAGCAGATATTTCCAAAGATTTCAGGTAAATTTCATTACTGGGATCCTACAAATACAAAGCTACCAAGTTAAAAAAAGAGCATTCAAGCATTGAATCTATAGATCCATCCATAAATGCAGTAATTGATACTTTAGCCAAACAAAACTACAGAAAAACCTCATCAACTGCTTGTTGGAAATATTGAGCTGCCTTTTAGAAGTAAGGCCTGGCCTCATCTTCCTTGTTAGTCAAAAATGCAAAAGAAGTCTGAGCATTTCCCAAACACCATAAAGCATCATGCTTCTTAGGGTTAATCTACAAAGCCTCCTCTAGCTTCGAAATAGCATCTATTCACAATTAATTTTTAGTAACCAAGAAAATTAATATTTGAATTACTAATGAATGAAATTAAATTTATTATGTGCATATATATTATGAGAACCTTGAATCATTTTTTGTGAATCTGGAATGCTTTGAAACTGAGACAACTCAAGTAAAGCTCCAGCCCATCTTGTTAAGTTCTGTAAACAATAAATATAAATTAGCTAAAAATCAATTTTAATTGAAAAAAAAGATGAAGAAGAAGAAGAGAAAAACGGATCAACAGAAGGAGGAAGCCAGCGTCGGCATCGAGAGGATTGGAAGCATAAGTAGCTTCGGAAATTTTACGAGCTTGCTCGAAAAAGTGCAGCCTATCGAGCTCACTCGACGATTCCATGACTGCTCGTTCTAACTTCTTTTTCTTCTTCTTTTATCAGGTTCGATATTTCTTATATAAATAGCTTGAAGATAAAAAATAAAAATAAAAAGATAAAATAAAACGAGAGAGAGTCCGGTGAAGGAAGTAAAAAAGCAGCAAATACCTAAGAACGAGCAACAAAGATAATCACACTCTCCATTTGCTTTACTTCTAGCTTTATTGTTCAATTCAAGAGTTACTGCTGTTGATGAGGGTGGTTGAGAAGAAGAAGAGCTTAAAGTAGCAAAAGCGGCAGAGAGAAAGGGTGCTTTGAAGATTCCGATTTTAGGGGAAAAATTAGGAGTTTCAGGGGGGAATTTGGGGATAAAAAGGCGCCATTTTTTTTTAAGTAAAATGATTTTTGCGGCGTTTTTTATAGCTTATCTTTTGCGGCATTTTTTATAAAAACGTCATTAATCTCCATTTTATATCTTAATTTTTTTGTTATCAATGTTTTTATTTATTTATCAATTTTTTTTAGGTCTAATATTTAAATACATCAAATGGTTTAGATTAAATATTTTTGAAAATAAAAGTATTAATTAGTTGTATAAAATTTCATCATTTAACAAATCTCAAGTAAACCTTAAATCCTAAACCATTTAATATATATAAAGTTTATCTATTATCTCTTAAATAATTTAAACTATAATCATAATTTTAAGATATTAAAATTTATATTTCTCTTTTATAATTATATAAGAAATTATTTAATATATAAATTAAAAAATACTATTTAATTTAAACCTTAAACCCTTAATCTCTAATCCTTAAACCCTAAAATCCTAAAATATAAACCATTAACCTTAAACCTCTAACCTCTAAAGCTTAAATCCCAACCCGTAAACCATAATTTATAAACCTTAAAATAGTAACTCATAAACCTTAAACCCTTAACCATACACCTTAACCCGTAAACCCTAAACTATAATAATAATTAATTCAATATTTTAAAATTAATATTATCTTTTTTACAATTATATAAGAAAATATTTATCATATAAATTAATAAACACTAATTAATCTAAACCCTAAACTTCTAATCCCTAATTCTTAAACCCTAAATCCTAAAACATAAACACTTAACCCTAGACCCCTAACCCCTAGCCCCTAAACCTTAATCCCCAACCCTTAAACTATAATCCCTAAACCCATAATCCATAAACCTTAAAATAGTAACTCAAACCTTAAACCCTTAACCATATGCCCTAAACCGTAAACCCTAAACTATAATGATAATTAATTCAATATTTTAAAATTAATACTATCTCTTTTACAAATATTTTAAAATTAATACTATCTCTTTTACAATTATATAAGAAAATATTTAACATATAAATTAAAAAACAATCAGCTATATACTAAAAATCTTTAAAATTATTTTAAATAATAGTATATTAATTTTTTTCATTTTTAACAAATATTTTTCTATGTTTTTACTTTCAAATTTTTTCTACATGTCATTATTTTTTCTGAAGAATTTAAATATTCAATTAAAAATAAATTATATTTTAATACAAATAATGTAACGCCCCGTACCCGAGACCGTCGCCGGAGTCGAACACGAGGTGTTAACAGACTTAATTCATTACTTAAACAGCTCATACAATTCATTTCAAAATTTCCAGACAAGCTGGCTAACTGCATCACAGTCGCTTTAAAAATCATATCTCGAGTTCCGAAACTCGAAATCCAATTCCGTAAATTTTTCCTGAAACTAGACTCATATATCTATCTACTAATTTTTTTCTAGAATTTTTGGTCAGGCCAATTAGTACAGTTTATTAGTTAAAGTCTCCCCTGTTTCAGGGTTCGACTACTCTGACCTCTGTGTATTACGAATCAGATATCTCCCTGTACAGAGCTTCAATGACTATGCCGTTTGTCTCTAATAAAACTAGACTCAATAAGGAATCTTTACATATAAAGCATGACTTCTAATTATCTTTGTAAAATTTATGGTGAATTTCCAAAGTCAGAACAGGGGATCCAGAAATCGCTCTGTTCCTGTTTCACAAAAATTTAAACATCTCATAAAATATAGCTCATATACCTGTCTCGCTTCTTCCATATGAAAATAGACTCATCAAGCTTCAATTACATAACTTATTCATTATTTAATTCCATTTCTACTATTTTTAGTGATTTTTCAAATTCACATCACTACTGCTGTCTGAATCTATTTTATGGTAAATTTTACCTATTTCATGGTTTCCATGGATTAGCTAGCAATTTGACATACATAACACCAAATATGATCATGATTAGCCATTCCAATGGCTAATCATTACCAAGCATTTCCATACCACTCAATAACCATATCATAAGACCATATATACAAAATGATTATAATGCTATACATGCCATACTCAAAATATACAAGTCATTATGCCAAGATGGTATACGGATAGTGTGAGCGAGCCTCCGACCGTTCCCGATTTCCGAGCTGGCTTGTCAAAACTACAAGGAATGAAAAGGAGGGAGTAAGCATAAATGCTTAATAAGTTCACATGCAAATAGCAAGTAACATAACCATATAAGCAAACATAAAACATCATTTGCATAATCATCACCAAGACATTCATATCACATTTTCATTTATCATCTTACCATATTGTTGTTATATCGATTTTTCAACCCGAGGGTTAAGTACATACCTGTTCAAAGTACCCATTTCACAACACTTACCAATACGTCCCTTTCATCTTGAGTATTCCTCCATTTCAGTAGAACTTTACCCATTGAACACATCGGAATATAATTCGGATACATGGAAAGTTTGCACATAAGTGCCACATATGTAGCCAAGCTACCATGTAACCCGCCCATAAGCGAACTCGGACTCAACTCAACGAGCTCGGGCGTTCGCATCCATAAGTGAACTCGGACTCAACTCAACGAGCTCGGATGCCTAGTTACATCTCACGAACTCGAACTCAACTCAACGAGTTCGGACGCTCGCATCCATAAGTGAACTCGGACTCAACTCAACGAGTTCGGATGCCCAAATATCCCAGTGACATGTCACTTGTATCCTAATCCATTCCTAAGGTTCAACGGGACATTTTTCCGAATCATATGTCTCAACCATCTTTTATGGAATGTCGATACCGATAGTCAGTAGTATTTCATATTTTCCAAGTATATCACATAATTTGACATATTATCAAACAATTGTCACGAGTATGATGTTTCATAATAATTATCATATCATTTAAATAACATTAAAACATTTAAAACAATAACTATGTTACCAACATTTACATATGAACTTACCTCGTATGCGAAAATGGCTACTTTTACCATTTCATTTCGTCCACAACTTGGTATTTTCCCTATTTTAGCCCGAATTTCAGTTTTCCTTATCTATCATTTAAAATATAGTCTAATTAGGACTCACATTATTCAAATTGACCCAAAATCATATTTTGGAAAAATTACAATTTTGCCCCTAAACTTTTGCATATTTACACTTTTGCCCCAAAGCTTGTAAATTAAACTTCAGCCTATTTTCTTATGTTTTATGACATGCTGATCATTTTTTCCTTCTATGGCAACATCAAATTCTCACTCTAACATGTACTTATGACTATTAGGTATTTTTACCAATTAAGCCATTTTGCTCGTTTTCACTTAAAACCGAGTAGCACAAGTTGTCTAACATAATTTAAAACCTCATATTCTATCATAAAACACCAAAATACACAAATTTCACCTATGGTTATTTTTCCAAATATAAACCCTAGGTTAAATTATTACTAGCATAAGCTAAATCGACCTACCGGGACTCCAAAAACGTAAAAATCATTAAAAACGAGGCTAGAACGGACTTACAATCGAGCTTGGAAGCTTGAAAAACCATAGCCATGGTTTCTCCTTGCTATATTCGGCCATGGGGTTGAAGATGAGCAAAATTGGCTTTTAATTTTGTATTTTAATTCATTTTACCCCTAAATGACCAAAATGCCCTTACTACTAAACTTTCCAAAAATTCCATCCATGTCCAATTTTTGTCCATAGACTTAGAAATTGGTAAAATTGCTATTTAAGACCTCCTAATTAATATTTCAAAACAATTTCATACTAGAAACTTCTAGAATGCAAGTTTTGCAAATTATTCGATTTAGTCCCTAATTTCAATTTAAGCACTTTATGCATAAAATTTCTTCACGAAATTTTCACACAATCATGCAATCATATCAGAGACCTTAAAATAATCATAAAATAATTATTTCTATCTCGAATTATGTGGTCACGAAACCACTATTCCGACTAGGCCCAAAATCAGGATATTACAAATAAACCAGTTAAATTATAAATAGACAGATGAAACGTTTTTAAAAAAAAAGCGCTGCTAAAGCCACTAAAAGCTCAATATAAAACGAAAAACTTTTTGTGGCGTTTTTAAAGATCAAGTATTAGCAGCGTTTTTTAAAAAGCGCCGCTAAAGGTCTACCTATAGTGGCGTTTTTCTAAAAAGCGCCGCTAATACTTGATCTTTAGCGGCGTTTTTTCTCAATATAAAACGACGACATTGTGCAAAATTTTTAGTTGCGTTTTTTCAAAGCGCCGCTAAAGATCGAGCATTAGCGGCGTTTTTTAAAAAGCGCCGTTAATGCCACTGAAGCTTAGTTAAAACGACGGCATTGACCATAAGTTTTGCGGCGCTTTTTGAAAAAGCGCTGCTAAAGGTGAACCTATAGTAGCGTTTTTAGGAAGCGCCGCTAATGCTCGATCTATAGTGGCGTTTTTAGTTCAAACGCCGTTAAAAACGCCGCTAAAAGTCAGTTTTGCTATAGAATTTATATGTTAATGTTTAAATGAAATATAATTTTTTAAGAAAATAATGTAAAATTTGGTATTAACTATTTATCTATAGTTCAACCCTAACAAGTTAGTAAATATTCTAATTAAATATTGAGTTTTACAAGTTTTATAATCGAATTTTTAATGTGTAAACTACACCGATAGTCATCCAACTATTAGTGAATTTCTTTTTTGGTCACTTAACTATGAAATGTTACAAAATGGTCACCCAAGTATTTGACATTTTTCTTTTTTGATCATCCAACTATTTGAATTTTTCTTTATTTTATCTCTTGTTGTTAACTTACTAATGGAAAGATAACTTGGCAACTTTTAAAATTGACATAATAACAACTTTAACCCTTAATATTTACACATTATATATATATATTGCAGTTTTACTTTTATTTGTGACATAGAGGGTTAATTTTAAAAGAATGAGAAAAAAATGAAAATTATTATCTTAGATTTTAGGTGTTCCTATTTTGGGGATATTTACGGTCAAATTTAGTTGATAGATTTGTTTTTCTTTTTAGCTTTTTTGATGAAATTGTCACAAAGAAAAGCAAAATTAAAATAAAAAATAAAAAACAAATTACACAATGTGTAAACATTGAGGGTTAAATATTTTAGAATCAAGACTAAATTGACACGGTATATAAATACTGAGGGTTGAAGTTGCTATTATGTAAATTTTAAAAGTTGTCACATCATCTTTTCATCCGTCATTAAACGATTGTTGATTAAAAAAGAAAAAATCGAATAGCTGGATGACCTAAAAGAAACTTACCAATAGTTAAATGACTAAGAGTGTAATTTATCATTTTTAAGTAAATGAAGAAATAGAGATTTAATAAATTTTTAAGTATTATAAAATTCTACTAAAAAAACATTTTCAAAACCTTCAACTCAAAAAATATCGGAATTGAACTTATCTAGAAATTTGTACTTATGTTGTCCAAACTTAAACTCTTAAAATTAGATTGATTCGTTTCAAATTGAATCATAAAACTAAAAATGAGAAAATTGTTGGATGAAGTACAAAAATTATCACAAATTGGGTGATGTTACAAACTCTCCTAGGTTGGTTTTAGTTGGTGATAATACAAAAGCCTCCTGAGCTTAGTTCACTGCTGTAGATGCAGATATGGATATGAAGGAAATGAAGTATACTCATATCCATTCATAAAAAATCTGAATTGGACAAATTTTATATATATGTAGTGAGATACACTTCACGTTGTAAGATACATGGTATAATAAAAACTCAGATCTCCCCAGAAACTACGAAATCAAATCAAACCTCGTTCAATGACCTTTTTTCTTTTACAATTACATTAATAAGAAAAGACATTTGTGGATTACTAATACAAGGGATCCGTGGCGCAATGGTAGCGCGTCTGACTCCAGATCAGAAGGTTGCGTGTTCGATTCACGTCGGGTTCAATTCCCAATGTTTCTCTTATTTGAAAATTTTCACTTTCAGTCCTTTTGCGTTGGATTATTTTCGGATCAATCACTTACAAGTTTGAATGATTTTAGTCACTTTTGCTTTGGAATTTTTCAAACGGTTTGGATTAGTTTTGTGTTCATTATCATTCAATAGGGTTAGCTTGTATGAAGCCATAGAGGAAGTCATTTAGGTGTTTTTAATTTGAATCAGTTTTAAATTCAGATGATTTTATAATTTAAATCATTCAGGTTTTTAAATTAAGACCATTATGAGTTTAGATTATTTTCAAGTTATCTTATGTTATTTATTTGAGTCATTTCTATTCAGTTATTTTGAGTTTCAGTTATTTTAAATCATTTTGAGTTTGAATCAATTTATATTCAAATTAATACGAATTAAAGTTGAACATATTTAAATGATTAATTTTTTATAATCAAATCAAATTAAATCGAATTTAGATTCAGTCTGAACATTCAAAAACATTTATAAGTTTCATATGCTTGAATATAACGAAATTACCATCAGGATATTATGAATCCGACGTGAATATGTTTGGGTCATTATTATTAACTCTATGTTCTATATGCTGTGAATCCTCTACCCACTCAATTGCTTCATAAAAAACAGTAACAGTAAATTAAAAAAAAAAAAGAGATCGAGTAAAAGTAATGGATCCAATTAAACAAGTAGAAGAAAAACACGAGAGTTAAAATATGTTTTCAAAGAATTTAATCTCACTTTCATTTTCAAGAATTAATCCTTCAATTTTTTGGATTTAAAAATATAACTTCAATTATAACATTATTAAAATTCTTGAGTCAAATCTTTCCTTTTATATATATATATATAAAAGAGTATAGGAAAACCAGTAACACCAATGAACCTTTAATGCTAAAATAATTAAACAATTTGTATGATCAATGATTCAAAAATTGAACTCAAATGGCAATCTCCATGGCCAATGATTTCCTGCATTTCTGATTCTGTTTGGGATAATACCTTTGATGAAACAAATTTGCAATTTCCCCTCAAAATAGATCATTCAATCTTCACTGATGAGTATATGAGCCTCGTGAACCGGAAGCATGCATAGAAACCGATTGTCCCCGTCAGCACGAAGAATGAGTAAGACACGATCAACATGTACCCGAAGTACAAGACTCCGGATACAGGCTTGGTGATGTCGAGTTTCGTGAAGAAGTAGAAGGCAGCGTAGAGGAATAAGTAGAGAGCAGAAGAACCTGAAGTCAAGTAGGATCTCCACCACCATCGGTAATCCTCGCTGCATAGCTGGAAGTAGCAGAGCACAATCGTGATCTCGGCGCAAGTGACAATGAGGATGACAAAGACAATGAAGAGGAAGCCAAATATGTAATAAAACTGATGCAACCATATCGAAGTGAGGATGAAAAAGAGCTCGATGAAAACAGCCCCGAATGGAAGTATGCCCCCAATTAAGATGGAGAATGTTGGGTTCATGTACCAAGCCTGTTCCGGGATTTGCCTTGGGATTTTACTAGTTTTCACTGGATCCTGAATTGTTGGCTTCTGAAAACCGATATGACTACCTATGAAAACGAGGGGGACTGAGATACCAAACCATAGCAATACCAGAGCAATCATGGTTCCGAATGGCACCGCCCCAGACGATTTCTGTCCCCATATCAGAGCATTCAAGGCGAAGAAAATGGAAAAGACGGTAGCAGGGAACATAAAAGCCGTTTTGAGTGTAATTTTCTTCCATTCTGTTCCCTTGAACAGCTTATAAAGACGAACTGAGGAGTATCCGGCAAACAGGCCCATGAAGACCCAGAGTAGAAGCATGGCTGTCATTAATCCACCTCTATTTGAGGGTGATAGGAAGCCTAGGAGAGCAAAGATCATGGTAACAAGAATCATACCAAAAAACTGAACCCCGGTTCCGACATACACACAGAGCATGTCAGAGTTTGCTGGAGCCCTAAAAAACATCTCCATGGACCAACTTCCACCCTGTCTCCTCTTGGGCTTCTTCTTGGATTTCGAGTTGGTTATACTTGGAGATATCCCGATAAAGAGTTCGCAGCATGATCATAGCCACCATTCCTGAGAGGAAAAGGACAATCATCAATGAATTAACGATTGAGAACCAATGGATCTGATCATCAGCCATCAGAAGATAGGTATCCCATCGGTACGCCCACTTTACATCACTTTCCTGCAAGACGACAACAAGAACCAAGTCAGTTAGAATAAAATAACATCAGGTAGAGTAACCAAGCTATAAAAAGCAGCACGCATTCTCTTTTTACGGAGTGGCACACAAGGCCTTACCTGGAACTCGACATCATATGTAAATATGATTTCCCTTGTTTCTTCAACCTCCTGAGGAGATTCGGAACTAGTAACTGCACGTTTTGCCTGGGGATCACAGGTTGTCAGACGGGTCTTCTCATTCCACTCACCCTTGTGTAGCGACGTAAAAATTTTAGCTTAGCTTGGTCGCTAATTGTGGCGATTTATTGAAAAAAAATTTGAAATTTGACGTTTGATTTTTGAAATAAACAGGGAGTCGCCACCGATCCTTTTTCCTAGGTGTGATCGGACACCTATTAGATCTCTTATTTAAACAAATAAAAGGCTAAGTTTAGGTCTACGTTAAAATCTAGAGAAAATTTAGGGTTCGGGAGTCGGTTACGCACGAGGAAGGTATTGGCACCCTCGCGACGCCCAAAATTGGTATCTTATTAAACACATGTTGTCTTGATTTTCAAAAATACGAATTCAATTTGACATTTAAGTGTGATCCGATTGAAGGAAATGAGAAGTTGCAAGTTTTTTGTTTTTTAGAAGGACGTCCCGTTTTTAACGCGAGCCGATTAATTTCACCCAACATAGCGATGAAATCAATGACTTAATGTTAAAATCGGTACATTGCCTTATTCTTAAAATTAAAATGTAAAAAGTTTTTAAAATGATAGTAAAAAAAAATCCAAGAATATTATTGTCAAAAAAATGCCAATAATGATGTGAATAATAAAATATATAAAATATAAAATATTAAAATATCAAAATATTAGAATAATAATAATTAATATTGACAAATAAAAAATAAAATAGAAATAAAAAAAATGTACATAATATATATTAGAAATAATAATGATGTTTAAAAATCAATACTATTAATAATACTACATCAATATGTACATATATAAAAAAAATAAGTGATAATATTAAAAATATGTACATAATATAGTGTTAAAAATACATACATAATATAGTTAAGATATATACATAAGATAACATGTAAAAATATATATATATAAATAATATAATATTAAAGATATATACATAAAATAGTATAAAATATATATACGTAATATAGAATTTAAAATATACCTAATATATTAAAAGAATATATATAATATAATATTAAGAAATATAATAATAACAAAAAAAAGGAGAGAGAGGGAGAGGGTGGATGATTTTCGGCCACAAGGTCGGCCATCGTCCGGTCACCGGACCGCCGCCGGCGCCACCGTACGCAGCAGCCGGACCTCAAAAAAACTTTTTCGGTAAAAATGGGTAAGCTTCCTCCTTTTATTTTTTTTTACTTTCGTATAAAAGAAACAAAATAAGATTGAAAGGAAAACAATAAGTAAACAAAGAACTTAAAATGAGAATAGACAAAGAAACCTCTTTTGCTTTGATCTTTGATTAATCTTCAAAAAAAAACTAGCTTCTCCAAAAACTAGCCTTCACAATAACTCTTCTCCTTAATTACTTTAAAAAGAAACCTCTCCAAAAATCCTTTACAATAACTTTCTCTCCCAAAAACTCTCCAAAAAAAAATCCCCCCATATACAAAATATGAGAAGGCTTATATAGCCATTTACAAAATATTTTTTTTATTGTTTATGTCTTCATTTGTAGGTACAAGTGGTGGTGGAGAATTTGTGGCTAGTGGAGTTGGTGGTGGAAAAAGAGTGGCTAGTGGAGTTGGTGGTGGAAAAGGTGTGGCTAGTGGAGTTGGTGGTGGAAAAGGAGTGGCTAGGTTTTTTTATTTTGATTTGGGCTTAGGGTTTGGGCCATTGGGGTTTTGATGTAAATTGGGCTTTGGGTAGTTAAGATTTTGGGTTTTGGGTTTAATTTTAGTGGGTTAGGTAAGGCTAAATTGGATTTTGATGTAAATGGGCTAAAATTGGCCTACAACAGCTGTCCCTCTTTGCTTATTATCGTGTAACGAGAATAGAGCAAAGATATAAAGAAAGGCCAATTTTGCCCGGTCTTGCTAAGTATGGACTTCTTTGGTGCTCTTCTCATCCAGGTAGTCTCTTTCCAGTTCATCGCATCTTGTAGCTTTGGTTCAATCCACTGCAAATTCGGAGATATGCCTTGTAGCTTCAATCTGTTCCAATGTAATTCAATATGCTCTTCTATCGCTTCAGTGAGATAAGGTTTTGGGTCTTCTCTTCTGCCACTTTAGAAAGGCAAGATCTGATATCCTCGATTAACTCCACTGCAACTTCAGGGAGTCAAGACTTGCAACTTTGACCTGCTCCATTGCAACTTCAGGGAGGCCACATTTGGTGTCTTTCATCAACTTCAATCTTTATTCTTTACTCAGCATGTAATCTTGAGCCCAACTCATTACCTCAGCGTGTCCTGAGGCTCAACTCATTTCTCGCAATATGGGTTGAATTTTGAAAAGCAGAAATTGAAAATACCTCAACGTGTCTTGAGGCTCAACTCATTTCTCGCAATATGAGTTGAATTTTGAAAACAGAAATTGAAATTACCTCAATGTGTCTTGAGGCTCAACTCATTTCTCGCACTATGAGTTGATTCTTTCAAAAACATAATAATGAAAACAGAAATGGAAAATACCTCGGTGTGACCTGAGGCTCAACTCACCTCTCACAATATGAGTTGATTTTTTTTTTGAAAAACAGAAATCAAAAGGCTTAATTGAAAATACCTCGGCGTGTGTCCTGAGGCTCAACTCACCTCTCGCAATATGAGTTGAAATTAAAACACAAAAATTGAAAATACCTCAGCGTGCCCCGAGGCTCAACTCACCTCTTGCAATATGAGCTGATTTTGGAAAAGTAGAAATTAAAAGGTTCAACCCACCTCTCGCAATATGAGTTGATTCTTGACAAACAGAAATTGAAATTACCTCATCGTGTCCTGAGGCTCAACTCACTTCTCGCAATATGAATTGAAAAAAATAGCACAGTGTGTAATCTGAAGCTCAACTCACCTCTCGCAATATGAGTTGATCTTTTTAAAAACAGAAATTGAAAATACCTCAGCATGTGAACCGAGGCTCAACTCACCTCTCGCAATATAAGTTGATTTTTTTTTTGAAAACAGAAATTGAAAATACCTCAACGTGTCTTGAGGCTCAACTCATTTCTCGCAATATAAGTTGAATTTTGAAAATAGAAATTGAAATTACCTCAGCGTGTCCTGAGGCTCAACTTATTTCTCGCAATATGAATTGATTTTTTTTTAACAACAGAAATTGAAATTACCTCAGCGTGTCCTGAGGCTCAACTCACCTCTAGCAATATGAGTTGATTTTGAAAAACAAAAATTAAAAGGCTTAACTCACCTCTCGCAATATGAGTCAATTTAAAACATAAACTAAAAATACCTCGGCGTGCCCCGAGGCTCAACTCACTTCTCGCAATATGAGTTGATTTTGAAAAAAAAAATTAAAAATACCTCAACGTGTCTTGAGGCTCAACTCATCTCTCGCAATATGAGTTGATTTTCCTTGGAAAGCATGAATATTAAACATCAAAATACCAAAACCAGTCCTTTGGTAGAACTCGGGTATCTTTTCCTTTGATTCAGTGCGACTCTCATTCAAGATTTCTTGCTTTACTGGATTATCTGTATATGCCATGCATGATGTCATCATGATATACACATGTTTGTCTTAAATGCCTTTATGCCTACATGATTATGCAGTGCTCCTTAAGCATATTGGTCGTATGTCATTTTCGCCATAATTGTTGAGGATCTGCGTTCATTGCTTTGATTCTCGACCTTCTCTTCAGGCCTCATACCTGTCTTCGAGCTTTACGAGTAATCGACGTTTCTCAGATATCACCCTTTTGCCATTGGTTAAACTTTGTTCTTGTTTTGAAGATCTTGCACTTATCAAATTCTTATCCGGGTAATGCTTGACATTTCTTTTGTTTAGAGTATGTCATTTCACTATTTATCATTAAATAAACACATAATGAGATGCATGAAAATGGTCAGGTAGGGACAAAAAGGATATCTCATATTCCTTTATTTCAAATGTGGCAAACAAAGAAAGTTAACCAATGAGAGTAAAAATGTCAAAAAGAAAGAAAAGGTCGTATTCAACGGATACAAATGCTCTAGATATTCAACACATGAACTCTTCCACGTTCCTCAATCAATAATCTTTTCGAGCATGGCTTCTTGCGTAGAAAATTTCGAGCTTTCAGAAGTGCTCCAAATACTGTAGTCTCACTACTTGACCTATCGTTCGACCGCCAGGTTTGTTTCATTAGGACGCCCTCTCGGGTTTTCATCCTAATCTTTTTATACTAATCAAGACGCCCTTTTCGGGTTTTCGCCCTAATCCCTTTTTTTTTAAGATGCTCTTTTCGGGTTTTCATCTTAAGCATAATATTTCTTCACCGCATCTGAATTCACCGAATTCGGTAACTCCTTCTCATCCATCTCGGTAAGGATTAAAGCTCCTCCTGAGAATGCCTTTTTTACAACGTATGGTCCTTCCCAATTTGGTGCCCATTTTCCTCGCAGGTCTTTTTGTATTGGGAGAATCTTTCTCAGAACGAGTTCTCCTTCATGGAACTCTCTTGGTCGTACCTTCTTGTCATGGGCTGCGATCATTCTCTTTTGGTACATTTTCCCATGACAAATTGCCCTTAGACGTTTTTCTTCAATGAGGTTCAACTGATCATATCGAGCTCGAACCCATTCTGCTTCTTCTAACTTTGATTCCATCAATACTCGCAGAGAGGGGATCTCAACCTCGATAGGTAGCACAGCTTCCATTCCATAGACTAGAGAGAAAAGAGTTGCTCCCGTAGATGTTCGCACAGATGTGCGATATGCAAACAAAGCAAATGGAAGTTTCTCGTGCCAATCTTTATATGTCTCAGTCATTTTCCCAATGATCCTCTTAATGTTCTTGTTAGCTGCTTCAACAGCCCCGTTCATCTTTGGGCGATAGGGCGAGGAATTATGATGCTTTATTTGGAACTGCTCGCACACTTCTTTCATCATCTTATTGTTCAGATTCGTGGCATTATCTGAGATGATTCTTTCAGGCAAACCATATCGGCAAATGATTTCCTTTTTCAAAAACTTGCACACTGCAGTCTTCGTCACGTTGGCAAACGAAGCGGCTTCAATCCATTTTGTGAAGTAATCGATAACCACAAAAATGAATCGATGTCCATTTGAAGCTTTTGGAGAAATTGGCCCTATGACATCCATGCCCCACATAGAAAAAAGCCATGGAGAAGTCATGACATGAAGGGGTGAAGGGGCTACATGAATTTTATCGCCGTAGATTTGACATTTGTGGCATTTTCTGGCAAAATTGATGCAGTCACTTTCCATTGTCAGCCAATAATAACCGAGTCTCATGATCTTTCTGGCCATATTGAATCCATTGGTATGCGTTCCGCAAATTCCCTCATGGACCTCTTCAAGTATTTTTCTGGCTTCAACATCATCCACACATCTCAAAAGCATCTGATCCTTTCCTCTTTTATACAGGATATCCCCATCAAGAACAAATCCCGCTGCCATTCTTCTAATTGTTCTTTTATCGTTCTCATTCACTTGTTCGGGATACCTTTGATTCTTGATATATTCTAAGATATCATGGAACCAAGGCCGTCCGTCTACTTCTTTCTCAATGCTACAACAGTGTGCAGGGACCTCGTATATGCTCATTTTGAGGGGCATTATTTCTGCTTCTCTACTTGCTTTGAACATTGAAGCCAAAGTGGCTAGGGCATCAGCTAGTTGGTTCTCTTCTCGTGGGAAGTAATGAAAAGTTATTTCTTTGAATTCCTTGATCAATCCAGCCACTAAATCGCTGTACTTAATCAATTTTGAGTCCCTCACTTCCCATTCTCCACGGATTTGGTAAATCACTAGGGCTGAGTCCCCGTACACCTCCAAGATCTCGATGTTTCGTTCGATAGCTGCACGAAGCCCCATGATACAGGCCTCATATTCTGCGATATTATTGGTACAGAAGAAGTTCAGTCTTGCAGTGAACGGATAATGATTCCCGTCTGGTGATACCAGGATTGCTCTAATTCCATGCCCTAAAGCATTTGACGCACCATCAAAGCACATCTTCCATGACTTCTCTTTTGATGACTCGGATTCTATTTTTGTGATGCACATTAAGTATTCGTCTGGGAAATTGAATCTTAAAGGCTCATATTCCTCTGTCGTTCGAGTTGCTAAGAAGTCAGCTATTGCGCTCCCTTTTATTGACTTCTGACTTACATAGGCAATGTCATATTCCGAAAGGAGCTGCCATCGTGCCATTCTTCCTGATAGTGCCGGCGATTCCATCATGTATTTTATTGGGTCCAGCTTTGAAATTAGCCATGTCGTGTGATACAACATATATTGTCTGAGTCTCCGAGCTACCCAAACCAGAGCGCAACAATATTTCTCAATGGACGAATATTTTGCCTCATATTCAGTGAACTTTTTGCTGAGGTAGTAGATCACCTTTTCTTTTCTCCCTGACTCATCATGTTGCCCCAGTACGCAACCCATTGAGTTTTCAAACACGGTCAGGTACAAAATTAAGGGTTTTCCAGGGGTCGGTGGTACTAGCACAGGAGGATTAGACAAATACCGTTTTATCTTATCGAAGGCCACTTGGCACTCCTCGTTCCATTCTCCCGGGTTATGTTTTCGAAGGAGTCGAAAAATTGGGTCGCACTGATTGGTAAGTTGAGCAATGAATCGAGCAATGTAATTCAACCTCTCTAAAAATCCCCTGACTTCCTTTTGTGTGCGCGGGGGAGGTAATTCTTGGATGGCTTTTATTTTATCTAGATCAACTTCGATACCTCTTTTACTAACAATGAAGCCTAGCAATTTTCCCGAGGTAGCCCCGAATGTACATTTGGCTGGATTACGCTTTAGCTGAAACTTTCTCAGCCTTTCGAACAACTTCTTGAGGTTCATCACATGTTCTTCTTCTCCTCGAGATTTAGCAATCATATCATCGACGTAGACCTCTATTTCCTTATGCATCATGTCATGGAATAATGTCACCATAGCCCTCTGATATGTTGCCCCAGCATTCTTTAACCCAAATGGCATCACCTTGTAGCAGAACGTTCCCCACATTGTTATGAAGGTAGTTTTCTCCATATCCTCAGGGGCCATCTTGATCTGATTATACCCCGAGAATCCATCCATGAAAGAAAACAATGAATGTTTTGCTGTGTTGTCCACCAACGTGTCAATATGTGGCAAGGGAAAATTATCTTTTGGGCTTGCTCAATTCAGGTCACGGTAATCCACGCACATTCGTACTTTTCCATCTTTCTTTGATACCGGGACTATGTTAGCCACCCATTCTGGATATTTGGAGGCTTGTAGGAAGCCAGCGTCAAATTGCTTCTTGACTTCCTCTTTTATTTTCAACAGCATTTCGGGCCTCATCCGTCTTAATTTTTGCTGGATGGGCTTGCATTCTGGCTTTAATGGGAGCTTATGGACCACTAAATCTTCATCTAGCCCTGGCATGTCCTGGTATGACCACGCGAAAACATCTTTGTATTCGTGGAGTAAAGTGATCAAACTATGCCTGGTACTTTTTGAAATAGAAGTCCCAATCTTCACTTCTTGTTTCCTCTCTTCAGTGCCCAAATTTATTGTTTCCACAGATTCTTCATGAGGCAGAACCTGTTTATCCTCTTGTTCCACCATCCTTAACAATTCAGGAGACGAGACATAATCTTCAGCATTTTCTTCGGCTTCAAATTCTCCTAAGTAAACAGCCTTCTCAAAATCAATTTCAAGATTCGTAACGGGCTTATTCATGTCGTCAATATCTGAGCACCTGAAAGTTGAATGGAAAAGGAAGCTATAGGGGGACATCCAAGTATTGGAAACAACAAACAAATGTTATGTCATGGCAATGAGGCAAATGTAAGGATGAGAAAATGATTATGAAATTAGTGATAATGCGAAAAATCGTGACAAAATGCATCTTTATTGATATTCATTTAAACGATAAAGGGCGAATGCAAACTCTTACAAAAGAATTCTATTATATCTAAGGACACAATAGAAGGTTTATGTTTAGCATTACTCTGAAGGCTTATAAACTACAAGAAGCTCCTCAGCAATCCAATTGTTCAACATGAAACCAGGAGGGCAAGGGCGTATCCTCGAGACATCTTTACTTGCACCAGCTTCTTTGTCAATGACATTTATACTGACATTCTGAAAATCCCTTTCAATTAATCCCAGCATGTTTCGTGGATCATCTTGTCCAGGGTACATCATTCCCGCAAATGTAAATGTTTTTGACAAAGGAGGGTACTCTATTGGTTCCCATTTTGGTTCTCGGCCCAAAGTTCTTGCAATTCTTCTCTCTTGATCCTTCTTCCACTGTCTTCTTCTTTGGCGCATGTCAGGCTGGAACCCCAAACCGTATCGGGCCTTGTGCTGCACTGGCTTTAAAACCCTCACTATTCCTTGCAGATGTCTCCCTAAACCTCTTCTCGCACGAGCTTCCCTTCCTACGGTCAACTTGACACCCATTCTGGTATTTCTCAACAGTTTTGGCATCGAAATTCTATTTCCCTCAGCGACGAAAGTGGCATTGATGAATTCAAGGGATCGAAAGGAACATTCCACTGCGTCCTTGCTTACTTCCAAGTATGGCGCATCAGCAGAGATAGATGCGATGATGTCTTCTTCGCCCTCGACTGTGACCAAACAGCCATCCATGATGAATTTCACCTTTTGATGGAGGGATGATGGGACTGCTCCAGCAGAATGAATCCAAGGTCTTCCCAAAAGGCAGTTATAAGAGGGTGTAATGTCCATGACTTGGAATTCGACCTCATAGATGTAGGGACCCACTTCCAAAGGGATTTCGATCTTTCCCATGACTTCGCGCCTCGTCCCCTCGAATGCCCTTACCGTGGAATGACAGGGCTTTAAGTAGGACAAATCCATCGGTATTCTGGAAAGCGTAGCCAATGGCATAACATTTATCGCTGACCCATTATCGATGAGTACGTTCGGTATTATGTAGCCCTTGCAGCGGGTCGTGATATGCAGCGCTTTCACCGAGCCTCTACCATTTGGCGGTATCTCATCATCACTAAAAGAGATGAAGTTGTCCGCATTCAGATTGTTTACCCACCTATCAAGCTTTTCGACAGATATGTTGTTGGCCACGTAAGCTTGATTTAACACCTTCAATAAAGCGTTCCGGTGTGGCTCTGAATTTAACAGTAGAGATAGAACTGAGATTCGTGCTGGCTGCTTGCTCAATTGTTCCACCACACTATATTCGCTGTGCTTAATAAATTTCAAGAATTCTTGAGCTTCTTCCTCATTCACAGGCTTTTTAGTTTCTTGCACGGGTGGAATTTCTTGCTTGACTTCGACCTCGTACATCACTGCTTTCCCTTTTTGCTTCGAGTCGCTACTTTTTTTTACCGGTTCAACTTCTTTAGAATAGCATCGTCCACTTCGAGTAAAATGACCTACCTCCCCAACATATTCAGTTATGGCTTTGGACTTTTCAACTTCCGGTGTAACGATATTAACATCATATCTCCACGGTACTGTTTTGTTGTCCTTATACGGGAAAGGAGATGGTACTTCAATTACCATCTGTGGTTTCAATGGCTCTCTCATCGCGTCGTAATAAATTACCAACAGTCGATCAGCACTATAAGGGGGCCCTGATGATTGGCTATCAGAGACGCATACTTCTCTTTCGTTGGCATCTTCACTCTTGTTAAGGACCTTGATCTCCTTATTATCCATCCGGTCTTGAAGTAACCTTTTAAAGTCCTCACATGACTGAATGTCATGTCCAACAATCCAATGAAAATTGCAAAAACTTTGACCTTCTTCTCCAAAAATTCTATCAGAGTGACAGAGCAATCATTTCTTAACCAATACCTCCCAGATTTTCTGCAGAGGCGTCCTTATTTCTGATACACATCTTCTGACCTTCCATTCATCCACTTTCCCCACTATGCTCACATCCCTTTCGATATGGTTAGGGAATGGGTTCCTAGTTGCATTACTGGCACTATCGAATCGTAGGATACCTGCATCAATGAGCCCTTGAACTCTTCTCTTAAAGGCTAGGCAATTTTTCGTGGAATGTCCCTGGTTTCCCGTATGGTATGCACAACTAGCGAATTGTATGTTTTAACCTCAGCGAACGAGTATGGAATATGCAATGAATGAATGAATGCATGAATGTCAAATGACTGTTAGTCATGAAAGAAATGCAAGAAATTGGTGTTAATTTCAAGATAGCCCCTATTTAGGCATTTTCTTAATCAAAAGAGTCTATTACACAACGTTTCGGTCACTCGTGTAATTGACTCCTCTATCAGAAACCCCTTTTTGGCAACCAATCTCTAATCAACCCTTTCCTAACAAGATGTATATGATGCATGATGAAAAATAGAAATACAGACAAATAACATTGGTTAGCAAAACACATATGATCAGAGAAAAATTGTGGAAAATTTAACAAATTAAGCTATTTGGTCCAATGGACTCGATTCCCTTGCATAGAAAGCGAAAGTGCAAAAGGTAAGAGGCGTTCCTCCCGTGCACTTATTTTGGTAACTACTAAACGGACGGAGGTTCAGCATGGCTCTAGTTAGGTGGCTCGTATGGTTCATTATATACGGTTTTGGTTCTAGATAGGTACTCGAATTACCCGTACTATCATCTACTAAGATTAACACAGAGCCTCGGTCATAGCCTATCACAGGCTCACGAGTTTAATTCGAGGGATTACATTTACTTATGCCTATGCGAAGGGACAAGTTAACTCACGAAAGCATAAGTCATATGTAACCCGAAAGTATTCACTAGCCTGTGCGGAGGGACGAGTTAACTCACGAATGCGCAGCGTTTACTTTCACTTAAACTAACGGAGCCTGGGTAGAGAGCTCATGTTATGCGAAAATGCAAGTGCACGGTGTGTGGGGAACAACTCATAAACCTTTACGTTTCACTTAAAGAAACTAAACCAAAATTAAAACCATAAAAATTGAAAACTGAAAAACAACCA
Source organism: Gossypium hirsutum (assembly GCF_007990345.1). Classification (NCBI taxonomy): domain Eukaryota; kingdom Viridiplantae; phylum Streptophyta; class Magnoliopsida; order Malvales; family Malvaceae; genus Gossypium; species Gossypium hirsutum. The sequence goes on along the minus strand of NC_053429.1, from coordinate 36,569,648 downwards.
AATAAGCAAGTTAGAAGAAATATTTACAGCACGATATAAATGCATGAATTTTGAAAACGAGATTTTCGGATCACGACCAAATATTTATTTTGAACAAGGAAATTTGAAAATTTTGACAAAACGTGTTTAATTCCAAACACGACTCTCAAAAAGGCTGTCCCCAGTGGAGTCGCCAGCTGTAGCGACGTAAAAATTTTAGCTTAGCTTGGTCGCTAATTGTGGCGATTTATTGAAAAAAAGTTTGAAATTTGACGTTTGATTTTTGAAATAAACAGGGAGTCGCCACCGATCATTTTTCCTAGGTGTGATCGGACACCTATTAAATCTCTTATTTAAACAAATAAAAGGCTAAGTTTAGGTCTATGTTAAAATCTAGAGAAAATTTAGGGTTCGGGAGTCGGTTACGCACGAGGAAGGTATTGGCACCCTCGCGACGCCCAAAATTGGTATCTTATTAAACACATGTTGTCTTGATTTTCAAAAATACGAATTCAATTTGACATTTAAGTGTGATCCGATTGAAGGAAATGAGAAGTTGAAAGTTTTTTTGTTTTTTAGAAAGACGTCCCGTTTTTAACACGAGCCGATTAATTTCACCCAACATAACGATGAAATCAATGACTTAATGTTAAAATCGGTACATTGCCTTATTCTTAAAATTAAAATGTAAAAAGTTTTTAAAATGATAGTAAAAAAAAATCCAAGAATATTATTGTCAAAAAAATACGAATAATGATGTGAATAATAAAATATATAAAATATAAAATATTAAAATATCAAAATATTAGAATAATAATAATTAATATTGACAAATAAAAAATAAAATAGAAATAAAAAATGTACATAATATATATTAGAAATAATAATGATGTTTAAAAATCAATACTATTAATAATACTACATCAATATGTACATATATAAAAAAATAAGTGATAATATTAAAAATATGTACATAATATAGTGTTAAAAATACATACATAATATAGTTAAGATATATACATAAGATAACATGTAAAAATATATATATAAATAATATAATATTAAAGATATATACATAAAATAGTATAAAATATATATATACGTAATATAGAATTTAAAATATACCTAATATATTAAAAGAATATATATAATATAATATTAAGAAATATAATAATAACAAAAAAAAGGAGAGAGAGGGAGAGGGTGGATGATTTTCGGCCACAAGGTCGGCCATCGTCCGGTCACCGGACCGCCGCCGGCGCCACCGTACGCGGCAGCCGGACCTCAAAAAAACTTTTTCGGTAAAAATGGGTAAGCTTCCTCCTTTTATTTTTTTTTACTTTCGTATAAAAGAAACAAAATAAGATTGAAAGGAAAACAATAAGTAAACAAAGAACTTAAAATGAGAATAGACAAAGAAACCTCTTTTGCTTTGATCTTTGATTAATCTTAAAAAAAAACTAGCTTCTCCAAAAACTAGCCTTCACAATAACTCTTCTCCTTAATTACTTTAAAAAGAAACCTCTTCAAAAATCCTTTACAATAACTTTCTCTCCCAAAAACTCTCCAAAAAAAAATCCCCCATATACAAAATATGAGAAGGCTTATATAGCCATTTACAAAATATTTTTTTTATTGTTTATGTCTTCATTTGTAGGTACAAGTGGTGGTGGAGAATGTGTGGCTAGTGGAGTTGGTGGTGGAAAAAGAGTGGCTAGTGGAGTTGGTGGTGGAAAATGTGTAGCTAGTGGAGTTGGTGGTGGAAAAGGAGTGGCTAGGTTTTTTTTATTTTGATTTGGGCTTAGGGTTTGGGCCATTGGGGTTTTGATGTAAATTGGGCTTTGGGTAGTTAAGATTTTGGGTTTTGGGTTTAATTTTAGTGGGTTAGGTAAGGCTAAATTGGGTTTTGATGTAAATGGGCTAAAATTGGCCTACAACACCTTGTATTCATGTTTAACACTGCATTTATCAAAATGATTTGCCAAGAAGCATAAAAATAAACACACCATTGGTAGGAGAAAGTAAAGGTAACAAATAAGAAAAAATTAACCTGAATGGTTTGACCTCAAATCCGACAATCCTAGCCGAATCCGCATGTGGATCCTTGTGATATTTGACTGTAAATGTCAAGTGATTGTTGATAAACTGTTTTTCTTCCTTGCTCTGCAAGTAAGAACAGCAAAACAAGCATTGCTTGCACGGAAATAATATTCTGACCAGTAAATTCTAAAAAGATGCCGAAATGCCGATCAATCAAGCACTTACACCAGCATAACGTCCTTTGAGACCGACATGAAATCCATGCTGATACACTACACCATTTTCCTGGTTGAACCTTCTTACAGGAACAACCAATGGAAGGTTATCCAAAATCCTATCAATAAGACGTAGTAAAAATCAGTCACTAACCAAAGAATAAACGGAAAACTACAATTAAGATTTTCATAATGAGATCCTCACATGTTAACTCTATATTCATCATCGATCTTCTCCTTGAATGCCTTTGCAGTTTTCTTATCAAGAACTTTACGACATACGATATTGCACATTCGTGGTTCTCTCATTTTGAACTGCAAACAAATAATCCTATAAATCTCTAAGGAAACAAAAATACATAAAAGAGACATACACAAGTATGATCTAAGGAGTTAAAACTCACCTCATAAGGGGAGTTTTCGATTCGATCGCCTCGAAGGACTTCCCCAAGATTCTCAGCATTGTCAACTATACGCTCGGGCTGACAATAAGGTAAGGAATAGTAGGAAAATGGGAGTTGTGTTTTAGTTGAAGTCAGCTTATTCACTTTTACATACAACGGATCCCCCTGCATAAAAGGAGATAAGGATAAAAGTACATTATACCCTCACTTGGGTTAATTCGAAAATCCGCAATGTTGATTATTGAGCATCAAAGATCCATAATCTTTAATCAACGTAACAACGTTTAAATTTCGTAAATGTTCCTCAATTTTTAAGCATGAAATAAAATGAACTCCTTTTCCGAATACAAAATTTAGGTGAGTACTGAAACATATCTCAGATAAGCAATGTATCTATGCTCTTAAGAGATTAATACTTATTCCAGCATCATTTATACTATGAACATATCCAGACTGAAGATTGTTAAAGCTTGAGATATGAAATCCACTTATCTTAAGCATTTCAGGCTTGGCACAACTGAAAGGTTGCTTGATGGTTAGTTAGGGCTAAGTGTTCAAGTTGCAAAAAGTAGGAATATAGTTGCTTTTTATCCAAGTAATAAACAATTGGAAGAAATCTCCAAAATATTGCTTGAAAGATCATGTTTCAGGGGGCTTAAAGAACCTTTTCATTTCATGAAAGATCATTGGACATTCGAAGCTCCGGTCAATGTAAATGAAATTTCAGGTCTTCTAAATTTTAGTCAAAAGGACATAATTCTGTTCCAATGGCATACTAGATACGTGGAGGAAAAAACCTAAGATTTGGCAAATTATCTGCAATCAATAATATATAAGGTAAACGAACTTAACGATTCAAAATGAATTTCTGAAGGATCATGTTTTCTCCTCCATTGCCAGAATTTTAAAAACTGGTGTTTTAGACTATTAGAGTTTCTTGGATGGTTTTGCTCAAGGGTTCAATTGGTAAAAACCTATTGGGAATTGGCAACCAAGGTCGAAGGGGATCAACCTGAACTGGGTCACCAAACAGCAACAAGAGCCTAGCCATCCACAACACCACCATTAACCAGCCAGGCTTTAATCTGGGCTAAATATTGTTCTTGTTTTAATTATAGTATTCCTTCAAGATTGGGATCAGGTGGTAAAAAGGAGAGCGCCCGAGTGTCGTCACCAGGCTTTGGGGCGTACACTCATCCCACATCGATTGTGAGAAATAACCACTTATCATATCCCGTTACTGCCTGAAGGATCATACCTTTGACCGGATTCGCGCATCTACTTTATAGGAGATATTAGCTCATACCTCGTCTCGCTAGGCGGTGTGGGATTACCAGTGCACCGTAAATTTTAAAATTAGCTTAGGCTTTTGAGTTTTAGCCAAGTAAATCAACAGATAATTATAATTTAATCTTCTCTTATTCTATTAGGGTAATTATGTGGTCACAAATTGATTCGAAACTTTTCCTATTCTCTGTATGGACAATAAAGTACAGGGAAATACAACTTTTTTATGTTAAATATGTTTGATAATCTTATTCATAACCATTGAAACCAAAATGGCGATTCTAGAGATGATAAAACGCAGATCTAAACAAAATCCAGTAACAGAATGGAAAACACAAGTCAAAATGTATGATGATGATGTTAAATCAACTATGCATGCATGCATACGAAGAAACTGACCTTTTGTAAATCTTCAGGGGCAACACCAGGGAGGTAGAAGCAATGGGCAGGGAAGAAGAGTAAGAAGAAGCAGAGAGGGAAAACGGAGAACACCCATCCCACCTGAAACCTATGACCCTCCATGGGTTATGCTCTGATCTAGACCCGATTATCCGAATTCTCACTTCCCCCCTCTATCTAAAATGGTACTAATTATATATATATATATATAAACAGCCTGCTTTGCTTTGCAATGCTATGTTTTGCTTTGCGTTTGGTGTTTATTAAGTTTAAATTTTCTTGTTTGTGAAGCAAGAAACAAGAAGAGGGAGAAAGGGTTGTCAGTTGGGAACAACAAGAAGAAGCAGGCCGATTGTTTATACATGGTTAAATTAAATTCTAGCATACCTCCCCAACCTATCTTACTTATTTCAAACCAGTCTCTAAATTCTAAATTTTCTAATTGAGTCCCTTGAAGTATTAGTATTGTATCACTAAATGCAATGCTTTAATAACCGAACTGATCGATTCAACCACTAATTTAATAATAATTAAATAAACAATTAAGATTCATAAAAATTTAAATATATATATATAATGGGATGGTTTCTAGTTTCTTTTAACAGTTTCAAATGGTTCGTTCAGAGATTAGTTTAATCCCTATTATCTAAATAGTATACTAACTGATTTTTAATCCAACCGGCCAGTTCATCCCAATTAAAATAACACTGACAAAATGTTAACCTATTGGTACCTGACTTTAACTCTCTCTTTTTTAACGTAATACATGCCTTGTGTTTTATTTTTAATGTTAATGTGCTACTTATATTTTATAAAATTATACATTTTAGTTCTCAAAAGTAAATGTATTTTAATTTTTTAATTTTAATTACAAATTTTAAAGTTAATTTAATAAAAATTAATTGTTTAAATCTTTATGATTTTATTAATAGAATAGATTTGGTGTTAATTATGAATTTATTTAATATAGTTTGATGGCTATGAATTTTTCAAAATTTTAAGATTAATTTGATAAATTAATAATGAATTTTTATCAAATTAATCCTAAAATCCAAATTAAACATAAAAAAACTAACCCATTATTTTCAAATACCAAAAATATAATTTTTAACAAATAAAAACAAAACATATTTAAATTGGTGAAATAGTAAATACTTATAATTTAATTTCATATTCTAATTATAATCCACGTGGCTCACATTTAAGCATTCGAATTAATGATTAAATTGATGTAAAAAAAACTAAATTATTTATCGATCATTTTTGAATTCGAATATCATACAATTATCACCGATTTCTAGTAACAATTTTTTTTTTAAAATTCATTGAAAGTTTTTAAAAAAGAAAAATCAATTTTTTTTGTATGTAATTCGTGTTTAGAAAGTTACTTAGTAACTGTATTTGAGTGTAATTGTACAATGATCATATATTTGGTTAACCATTGTAATTTGTGAATCTTACTAAATTGAGTGTAATTGAAGCACCCAATTACATTTTTCAGTTCTTAATAGGGTTGAGAATCGAAATAATTACGCAACTAATTACCCTTAAATCCAATTTATGTCTTTTCAAATACTCATACATGATTTAATTTATAAAAGATCTATTTTTATACAATTTTAAGTTATGAAAATTATATTATAAATATGAATACATATGAGTGTTTGAGATGATTATAACAAAATTTTTCTATAATGATATTATAAATCCTAAAAATAATTTATATGTATTTATAAGGTTATAACCAATAATTATATTGTTTAAATCTTAAAAATCTAAAATTATGGCTAAAAAAATATCAACATACATTATTTATATGTTAGTTATATTATAAAAAATAATATACTTAATTTTTAAAAAAGCATTATAATTTTTTTACCATAATTTATTTATAAAAATGATTTTTTAGAGTTATGATAAAATATTATATTATTTATAAAGATGATTCAACACTATATAATTTAATTTTTTTACCATAATTTATTTATAAAAATGATTTTTTAGAGTTATGATAAAATATTATATTATTTATAAAGATGATTCAACACTATATAATTTTTTTATATAGGTTACATATATTATTTTTAAATTAGTTTACGAATCAAGGGTTATTATATAGGATAAGTCTTTCTCCAAATTAGTTTTATGTAAGTTTTTATAATCTAAGGTGCAAATTGTTTGCACCGTAAATTGTACATGGAAGAAAGAGATTTTGATAATCTTAACAATACAAATTCGATTCAAATAACGAACTCGGTCAATGACCAATAGATAATGATAAAGACTTTGTGTTGAGTGTAAATTGAATATGATGCTTATTTTCTTATTATTTTTATTAGTAATCATATTACCAACTACTTTATTGGATTAATACATTTTATATGATGATTTTATTTTAATTTTTGTTAGTTGTTAAAAAAATTTATCGTATTGATAATTTTTATAATAATTAATGTTCTTTTAAAAAATATAAACTATGTAATTATAATTTTGTACTACCAAAGATACATGGGAAATACAATATAATACTCTCTGTCAACCAAATACGTTTACGGAATTACAGTTTTTTGTAATTACAAAAGGATGCAATTACTACCCTAATAATTACATTTTCATTCAATTACTCTATGTTATCTAAACAAACCCTTAATATGTAGTAAAAATCACGAGGAGAGACAAGTTTTTGACAAGAAAAAGAACGGCATAATACATAATTTCATATTCAATTTTGATATTTTTTAATATAATACTAGTATTTGATAAAAAAAATTATTTTAATAGCTAAAATTTATAATGTTAATTTTTTAATATTAAACTTTCATTGAATTAACTTTAAAACCCAAATTAAATACTAAAAAATTGATATGATTATGTTTTAAGACTAAAATCGTGTAGCCAAGCTTACCCCATTAAATCATTCTATTTAAACTCTTTAGTTATTAATTGAATGAAAAGGTTTCATTTTTTGACCGTCAAACAAATAATAATGCAATTTTGATACTTCCAAAAATTTATAATTTTATCTCAATCTCCTTAAATAAACCTTTATCTTGTGTATAATTTTGTCAAATATAAGTATCAAATTAATTAAAAATAAATATGAGGGTACCAAAAGAATATTAAACCAAAAAGAAGATGAGTTTACATGTTTTTAGAATTGGTTTCAAGCTCATTGTCAGTCTCTATCTAAATGAACATGAAAAGGAATAATAATTGCAGATTGAATAACCCCTTTATTATCAGTTCTATCATATTTTCCCAGAAAAAAAAGGAAAATGATTTAGACCTCTCAAACATGTATGATTTTGATGCCCCTTTTCTGCTCTATAACGTGTAGTAAAACAATGGGAAGCAATGTGGATAGTGAGAGAGTGATCTCCTAACAGAGGAAGACATAAGCTCATCATCAAACCTTTAAGACATGAAAGGGATGGGATATTTTGTTTATGCACAATAATCATTCAACGAAGTTGCAAGTAACATCATCATTTCTCCAACCAACTTAAAATATTGTTTTGTTTACAGGCTAGTTAGATCAAAATTTGATGACAAGTTTATAGATTGAAATGGGCTTAATTGTTAACTTAAGTGGATAAAAAATATGTATCAAAGTGAATTTAATTATCAAATTCAATTGCTAAAATTAACTTAATCATCCTTATTTCAGTCTTCGGTAGCTTTTTGGGTCCAATCCAATAGCACCTAAAACAAGTAGAGTTGAAGCAAGGCTGCTCCAATCCTAGGGAAGCTAGCCAATGTGTCGAACACACAGCTATCTGTCACAAGTCTGTTTTGGTGTTACTTATTTGGACAGTCTTTTCTTGTACAACTTAGTTCCTAACATAAACAAATCACCGCAGTAGATAATTCTTACACCTCAAACTCATGAGGTGATATGTGAGATAAACACCAATAGATCTAAGCCTAAAAAACCTCATGATGTGATTTGTGAGATAAACAATTATAGTCCTTTTTAGGCCTCAATCCTCGCTACAAGGTGATGCTTGTGGTAAAAGCACTTTATCTTTCTCATCTTTTATGTACCAAAAGAAACTAAAAAACTTGTTCACATAGAGGAGAAAGTTTTCAATTTATAGTACTTTTCTAATGTGTGAATAGAAGAACAAGTATCATACACCAAGATATTTTCTGTCTATTTTATGATCTATAAAAAATTAGTTTTTCAAAATTTGTGATTATCCTTTCCAACAATTAAGCTTAAACTTACGTTTATCCAAGTTCTTCACTTCACAAAATATCACAAACATCAAGGTAGAACACAATCACCATGAAAAAGACTTGGTTCCATAATTTTACTTTAAACAATCTCAAAGGATATATACACACACGTATATATGTATATATCTAGCTTCCCTTTCCTTCCCCCCTTAATTACCAAATGTTTTATTCATGAAATGGATCTCACGGTACCCAACAAACAAAGGTTTTCAATCCTTCTCAAGTTCTTCATTTAAGAGGAGTTTTTCAGCACCCATTCCACCAAAGTTGAGACGCCAAAGCCGGTTGCTACGCGCTTCTTTTCATTCCAGACAGGGCCAGCCAAGTCAATGTGCATCCATTGTACTTTTTCATCAACGAACTGTGAAACCATAGTTCAATAATCAAGTTTTAGCAACCAGTGTAACTAAGGGATTCAAATATTCAAGTGTGTAAAGTGCAGATAAAAATGTCAAAATGATCACTTACCTGTTTCAAGAACAGAGCAGCTGTGATAGCACCACCTGGACGACCACCGGTATTTACCATATCAGCAACTCCTGATTTCATAGACTCCCAATAGCTTTCCTCTAGTGGCATCCTCCAAAATTTCTCACCACTGATCTCTGAAGCTTCGAATACCTCCTTTGCAAGTTCATCACTAGGTGTGAAGACGCCTGAAAAAAGAAATAGAACCCCGAAGAATCAAACATGGAGGGAACTTTTGCTTACAATTGAGCAACAACAAATGAAAATGAAATGGCCTTCTGAACTATGAATCGAGAAAAAACTTTCCACGGAAAGAAGGAAATTCTTTGTAGTTATCCCTACCATATGCATGATTAGTGTGCAAAACATTCAGATACCCTATTGCTTCTCCAAGCTTAATTGTCATCGAGAAAGTGATCATCATAATTATTAAAAAATAACAAAATCTTTAAGTTTCCAAAACTAACAAAAAGGACGCATAACACTATTTTCCAGCAATTATAGAATTCAAATGTCATGTAAATACCTGCAATCGACGGTCCAAGAGCAACAATACAAGCCCCAGTTAGTGTTGCCAGGTCGACTATCTGCAATATAAGCAAATGTAGTCTTAGAATACAATTCCAATCGTCCATATAAGATCAGGTTTAAAACTGTCATCACAAAAACCGGATGTGCATCATTTGGCTTTACCTTCTCGACACCTTGGTTGCAAGCATATACCAAAGCATCTGCGAGTGTAAGCCTGCCTTCTGCATCAGTGTTATTAACCTGAAAATCAGCAAAGTGAGCAACAAGCCACTTATTGCAGTTATAAATGTCACAGCACCAAATAGTTTATGAATACTTCGATTTTCCTTTCTTTTAATCAAATCAAACAGAGCATTACCTCAATAGTCTTTCCATTTGATGCTGTGAGGATATCTCCAGGTCTCATACCCGTTCCACTTATCATGTTTTCACAAGATGCAACAATAAAATGAACCTGCATGTAAGGATAATTTTACTAAGTGACAACATAGGTTCCATGAAGAAATCGGAAAAGCATATGAACATGAATGAATAAATAAAACACAAGAAAAGAGACCCTTTTAAAATATAACTTTCAAAAGGATACAGCGAGAGTAGTGGAGCAGAATAATAGCAAAATGAGACCAAGCAAATGACATACCTCAACTCCAGGAGGTTTGATTTGCCCGAGAGCTTTCGCTGCACCAAGAACTGCTGCAGAACCTCCCATGTCTATCTTCATGACATCAATTGAGCAACCAGGTCCAGTCTTGATATTGTAGCCACCACTAAGAACATTTAAGACAAGTATTAAAAAACTATATGGTATACATACCCACCAGGGTAAAAAAGAACAAAGGTAGTATTCCAACCACTCATTTTAGAAAGATCCCAATAGCATTAAGAAGAAATTTTGTTCAAATTATTCGTGTAATATACTGCACATAGAAATAAGTGAAAAAAGGGGAAATGAGATCCCATGTTTAGTGGTAACACTAGAGATGTGCGCATAAATATACTTAGTGAAGAACAAGTTATTATGGCATCTCGTCTTTATCCTTGTTTTATTTCCTAACGTAACTAAAACATGAAATATCTTCTTACTAGTATATGCCAGTAAGTACATATGAAATTACCTGTCAAAAGTCAATCCTTTTCCAACTAATGCTAACTTGGCTTTAATAGGTCCACTCGAGGGTTTGTAGCACAAATGGATGAAATAAGGGGGATTATCAGATGCTGCAGCAACTCCCAGGTAAGATCCCATCTTCAACTCCTTGCATTGCTCTGCGGTCAAGATGTTTGCATATATAACATCGCTGTACGAGGAAGCAATTTTTGAAGCCTCTTCTGCTAGTGCAGCTGCAACAAGAAAAAGACACATTAGATCAAAATTTAATATTTCTCTCATCTTTCTCAAACAAAAGCAGCCCTATCACCAAGTTAGAAATTCAGTTTTCGATACTTGATGAAAAGCAAGAATAGCACTCATACATACCGGGGGTAAGTACATTGGCTGGTGAGTTCACAAGCTCTCTTCCAAATACTATGGCAGAAGAAACATCTTCAGCATACTTGAGCTTCTTCTCCAACTCTGGTCCAGTTCCAAGACCAAGAATATCCAAAGATTTAAGCTGTGGTTTCTTTGACTCTGACTTGTATCTATTATCTTCGTGTAATCCCAACACCGTTCCTATGAGAATGCAAACCATTCAACATCGATCAATCTCAATCTTTGCAAATAATAACATCAGTCATCATATTAAGAAATCATAAGAGCACTACCAGATGCTATTGCTGAAGCAAACCCAAGCTTGGACTCATTTGAGAGGCCTTCTGATGAGGCAAGGACCACAGCCACGCTATTGGCTTGAGCAGTCTTTGCTGCTGCAGCAACAGCCTCGCCGAGTCCACGGAAAGCAGATGGTGATGAAGCTGATTGTCCAAGACCAATCAAACCAACCCGTTTCGAGCCAAGGCCAGGAAGTCTAAGAACTGTTGATTGGCCAGATTTCCCTGTGAAATCCTCCTCGGAGGAGACCTCAGCTAAAAGACCACCTAACAGCCTGTCTAAGTTCTTCAAAATTGAGTTTTGAAACTTGGAGTTTTCATCCTTGGTCATGTCTTTCTCAGTGACACCAACAGCAAGCATGTCCCCTTTCCATTCTCCCACATCGATCTCTTTTGCAGCAAATGCGATCTTTCCAGCATTTTTCACAAGAGAGACAACAACCATTTTAGTATCATTGTCTTGGAATTTCATTACAGTGAAACATACACAAAGAAACAACCTTTACATATTGAAACCAAGAATGAACCCAAGGATCTAATTAAGATTATCTTACCATATTAATATTAAATACTGACAAAGTTTAGCTATAGCCCTCAAAGATCAATTCTTTAGAAAACAGAATTATCTCTTTTGCAGCAAAACCTATATTTCCAGCATTTTTAACAAAAGAGAGAACATCCATTTTAGTACCATTTTTTTGGTATTCACTAAAATGAAACACACACAAAGAAACAACCTTTACATATTGAAACCAAAAGTGAGGCCAAGGATCTAAGTTAGATGACCTTATCATATGAATATTAAGTAGTGGCAATTAAGCCTATTTCCCTCAAAGGTCAATTCTTAGAAAACATAAGTATATCCTAAAAACCTACCAAAAAGTTCACTTTTTTTTTCTTGAGAAAGATATCCCATTAGCAAAAGGGTAAAAACAATCAACCCAAAACTCTCAATCTAAAACCCATTTTTTTTCTTAATCCCACGAGAGCAAAAAAAGAGAGGTGACCTTGGGGCTTTCGATGTTGGCGGGCTGAGTAAGACCAAGATTGGCGGAAGCGAGAGTATGTGCCATAAACTTGGCTCTTCGAGAACACAAAGGAGCAACTGCAAAAGAAAATCTGAGCCTTGGTGAAGACCGTAACTTGTTGAAAATCAAAGACGAAGTAGAAGAAGAGTGAGCAACAGATGAAGCTAAAAGAAAAGAAGGCAAAGACGCTACAATGGTGGCCACCATTTTTTTCAATGTGGGATAGTCTATGTTACTTATAATGAACCCCCAATCTCAAAAGCATTGCACTTTTTAAACTGATTGGTGCATTGACACCATTTTCTCGGCCATCCCATCTGATCTATTTCACTTTTTGGGACCTTATGTTATAGTTCTGGGCTCTTGATGTTGAATTCTTAAACTTGTTTTCAGTTGGGCTTCATCAAAAGCAAGTCCAAATAACTTAGGGCCTATGCCAGCATCAAGCTCCTTTGCAGGTGCTCACTAATATTGCAGATTTTCCCGGGGAAAAAAAGCCAGAAACTCTACAGAACCTCCCAACAGCACTAGCATATGGAATTACTGCACTGGTTGAAAGGTTAATATTAATAAAGTTAGAAACTTTCTTGCACCATTTGCTTAGATCAATGGTATTGCTGTTGCAATCTGTGTATTAGCTCAGGATTTCACTTGATATGGATGTTTGAAATAAATACCCTTTTACAAAATGAAACTAATGCACCTTTGCAAAACCTTTGCAAATGGTTGTTGACATAGCCCATGTCATCATCCATTGATGAAATTGTTGGAAGGAGGTAGAAGCGAAATAGCTTTTTAGAAAAGAAATGAACACACTTTGTATTAAACTTTATCTTCTTTATATTGTCTCTTTCCATGTAACACCCCGAACCCGAGACCGACACCGGAGTCGGACACGAGATGTTAACAAACTTTGAAAAATTTTTCCAGACACTGCCCAGTCTGAGTACTAGTCGCTTCAAAAATCATATCTTGAGTTTCACAACTCAAAAATCAGTTTTGTGATTTTTCCCTGAAACTAGACTCATGTCCCCATCTATGGATTTTTTTCTAGAATTTTTGGTCGGGCCAATTAGTACAGTTTATTAGTCAAAGTCTCCCATGTTACAGGGGTCGACTACACTGTCCTTTTCCCATTACGACTGGGATATCTCTCTGCACAGAGCTTCAATACTGATGCCGTTTGTTTCTATGGAAACTAGACTCAGAGAGGAATCCATACATATATGGTATGACCCCTAATTATCTCTGGTCAATTTATAGTGAATTTCCAAAGGCGGAACAGTGAATCCAGAAACTGTTCTGGCCCTGTTACACAAGAACCCGAATATCTCTTTCTGTACTGTTCCTATAATTGTTTCGTTACTTCCATATGAAAGTAGATTCATCAAGGTTCGATTACATAATTTATTCACTATTTAATTCCACTCCTACGAATTCTTGTGATTTTTCCAATCCACACCACTGCTGCTATCAGCTTCTGTTTTCAAAGTGAACCTTACCTAATTTGGGGTTTCATGGACCAACTAGGGCCTTGTCATACATAAGCCCACATATGATCATACTTAGCCATTCTAGTGGCTGATCATTTGCTCAACACTTCCATTCCAACATAGTTACATCATGAAACCATCTATACATTCATAAATACGAATGGTCTAATGCCATACTCCACTTCTACAAGCCATTTTCGCATGGCTGTACACTTATACATTTCATAAAGTACTCGAAAGACAACAATGGGTAGTCCTATACATGCCATATCAAAATTCAACCAAAATAGTACCCAAAAGAGCCTTTGATAGTGTGGGCGACTTCGACTTCAAGATCCCGAGTCCGATAGCTGGAGAACCAAAAATCTATAAAACAGAGGAGCAATGTAACGAGTAAGCAATTTATGCTTAGTAAGTTTGAGCAAGGAATTCCAGCATGCACAAAGAATAGCACACATTTAGCTAAACGGAATATTTCATAATACGCAATTTACCGATATCAAACTTGCTTCACAACATTAATAACCCTTATGTACATACACAATAAACTAACTTGGCCGAAGGCCGGTAGCTCGTTTATCAACTGAGCGAACATTTATTGTAAGGGCTCGATTAAATTCAACACATACGTAACATATCCCCATATTGGGATGTTTTTCGAGTATTCGCTGGAATTTTACAGCAAGCTCATTCATTACCAAATCACGTACCTTCGGGATTTAACCGGATATAGCTCCTCGTTCAAATGCCTTCGGGACATAGCCCGGTTTTAGTAACTCACACAATGCCTTCGGGACATAACCCGGATTTAACAACTCGCACGAATGCCTTCGGGACTTAACCCGGATTTAACAACTCGCACGAATGCCTTCGGGACTTAACCCGGATTTAATAACTCGCACGAATGCCTTCGGGACTTAACCCGGATTTAGTATCTCGCACAAAGGCCTTCGGATCTTAATCCGGATATATTCACTTAGCACAAAGCCTTCGGGACTTAGCCCGGACAGCATTCAATTAATCATGCACATCTAACAATAATTCATAGCACATTCATATTTCATTTTCGTTTACGAAACTCAAACACAAGGCACATATTGTCCTTGCACATTCGGCTCAATAGCCACACATAGAGCATGATTTAATCACATCGAAATTTAAGATCTCTTACTCAAGAACTTACCTCGGGTGTTGTCGAACGATTCCGCTAGCTATTCAACCACTTTTTCCTTCCCTTTATCGGTTTTATTTCCCCTTTGCTCTTGAGCTTAATCAAACAAATAAATTGATTTCATCATTTTAGGCATCAAAAGATGAACACAAGGCACTTAGCCCATATTTATACATTAGACATTAAAGTCTCATACATGCAAAAATCATGCATCAACACAACATATTAGCTAATTTCTTTCCCCTTGGCCGAATATGCATGTCCATTTTTGGGGTCGATTTCAACACTTAATACACACATATACACACTAGTAAAGCATCCTCCCCCTTTTCATCGATTTAACACATGCATTGCTCATCAACATGCAAAGTTACATTCGGCCTTAGCACACATCTTGCTAGCCGATTCTTCTCCCTTTAGCAACCAATGCACATATGTGCTCACACAAAAATGCTAAAAAGGAGGTTCAAGAATCATCAAGCCATCATCACATGCATCATTAACAAGCTTCATATTTTGCATGCAATGGCATTAACACAACCTCCACCTAGGCCGAATCTTAACTTATCCTCATGCCTCATCACCCCAACATCAAACACCAACCAAGAATGATGCCTCCATGGTCAAGTGCCATTTCCATCACATAGCAAGATTTAGACCATGGGCTAGGTAGAACTCAAGCTAACAACTAAAACATGCATGCATCTCATGGAACATCATTAAACATACCTTGGCCTAGCTACATGCATGGCCGAATCTCTTCACCTTTCTTCTTCTTTCCTCCTTAAAATTTTTGGCCAAGGATGAACCAAAGGATGAGAAATTTTTTTCTTTGTTTTTCTTTCTAATTTAGGCTAAAATGGAGGTGAGAAAGGATGAACACAAACTTTTATCCTTTCTTCTCTTGAGCTCACGGCAATGGGGGGACAAACACCACACACACATTTTTTTTCTTTTGTTTTCCATTTCTTTATTACCCATACTCCTTATTTTATTCTTCCACTAACAAAACATGTTTCATGACATGTTTTGCCCATCCTTCCTTGTCATGGCCGGCCACTACTCATTAGGGGGGGGAATTTGACATGCAAGTCCCCCCCTTTGTCCACATGCACTAGTAGGTCCTCACACATTGACCTATCATATTTTAGAATTTTCTCACATAAGTCCTATTGACTAAATTCACATGAAATCAACCCAATTGAAGCTTGAAATTTTCACACATTCATAATTACATATTCTACACAATAAGTATCACATTCAAACATTTCGGTGACTCGGTTTAGCGGTCCCGAAACCACTTCCCGACTAGGGTCAACTTTGGGCTGTCACAACTCTCCCCCACTTAAGAAATTTTCGTCCCCGAAAATCTTACCGGTAAATAGGTTTGGGTATCGTTCTTTCATCGAGCTCTCGGTCTCCCAAGTAGCTTCCTCGATCCCGAGTTTGAGCCATAACACCTTTACTAGCGGAACTCTTTTGTTTCGCAACTCCTTCACTTCACTAGCTAGGATACGCATCGGTTCTTCTTCATAGCTCATGTCGACTTGAATTTCAACCTCTGATGGGCTAATTATATGCGATGGATCAGATCGATAGCGTCGAAGCATCGAAACATGAAAGACATCATGAATCTTTTCAAGCTCCGGGGGCAAAATCAATCTATACGCAACCGGACCAACTCGTTCAGAGATTTCGTACAGCCCAATGAATCTTGGGCTCAACTTGCCCTTACGGCCGAACCTGAGTATCTTTTTCCAAGGTGAAACCTTAAGGAACACTTTGTCTCCCACCTGATACTCGATGTCTTTTCGTTTCAAATCTGCGTACGATTTCTGACGATCCGTGGATACCTTCAGACTTTCACGGATTACCTTTACTTTCTGTTCAGCATCTCTAATCAAATCAACTCCGAAAATTTTGCTTTCACCGAGCTCGGTCCAAAACAATGGTGTACGGCATTTACGACCGTACAAAGCCTCATAAGGTGCCATCTTAATACTTGATTGAAAACTATTGTTATAAGCGAATTCAATCAAAGGTAAATACCGTTCCCATGAACTACTGAACTCGAGGATGCAACATCTCAACATATCCTCAAGTATCTGAATTATCCGCTCGGATTGACCATCGGTTTGGGGGTGAAAAGCAGTGCTAAAATGCAACTTGGTACCCAGAGCTTCTTGCAATTTCTTCCAAAATCGTGAGGTGAATCTCGGATCTCTATCCGACACGATAGAAACAGGTACCCCGTGTAATCTCACAATTTGATAAACGTACAATTCAGCTAGTTTATCCAATGAAAAATCCGTACGTACGGGGATGAAATGAGCCGACTTAGTCAGTCTATCAACAATAACCCATATCGCATCCTTCTTACTTGCTGACAAAGGCAGTCCGGACACAAAGTCCATTGTGACTCGATCCCATTTCCACTCGGGTATCATGATCGGCTGGAGTAATCCTGAAGACACTTGATGTTCCGCGTTCACTTGTTGACATATTAAACATCTCGAAACAAAGTCAGAGATGTCCCGTTTCATACCATGCCACCAAAATTGACGTTTCAAATCGTTGTACATTTTCGTACTCCCCGGGTGAATTGACATTCGGCTACAATGGGCTTCGTTCAGAATCATCAAAATGAGTTCCGAATTCCTTGGAACACACAAATGATTTCTGAACCTCAAACAATCATCATCATCAATTTGAAACTCCGATTCCTCGTTCGGAAACACTTAGACCGTTTTGCAACCAATTCATCATCGACTTTCTGAGCTTCACGAATTTGGTGAGTCAATAATGGTTTAGCTTTTAATTCAGCTACTAACACACTGTCTGGTAAAACAGACAAATGCACGTTCATCGCTCGTAAAGCAAACAATGACTTCCGGCTTAAGGCGTCCGCAACCACGTTAGCCTTTCCCGGGTGGTAATCAATGACAAGCTCATAATCTTTCAACAACTCAAGCCAACGTCTTTGTCGCAGATTCAAGTCTAGTTGAGTCATCAAATATTTGAGACTTTTGTGATCCGAAAATACATGGCACTTCTCACCAAACAGATAATGTCGCCATATTTTTAAAGCAAACACGATGGCAGCTAGTTCGAGATCATGGGTCGGATAATTCCTCTCGTGTGGCTTCAATTGTCTCGACGCATAGGCCACGACTCGACCTTCTTGCATCAATACGCGACCCAACCCAAGTAGGGATGCGTCACTATAAATGACAAACTCTTTACCTGATTCGGGTTGCACCAAAATTGGAGCTTCAGTCAAATGAGTTTTCAGTTGGTTGAAACTTTTCTGACATTTCTCCGTCCACTCGAACTTAACATCCTTTTGAAGTAGCTTCGTCATTGGTGTGGCTATCATCGAGAAACCTTTCACAAATCGTCGGTAATAACCGGCGAGCCCCAAAAAGCTCCGAACTTCAGTAATATTTCTCGGAGGTTTCCAGTCAAGTATGGCTGAAATTTTGTTCGGGTCAACTCGAATACCCGACGCGGATACCATATGACCCAAGAAGCTAACCTCTCTTAACCAGAACTCACACTTACTGAACTTAGCATATAACTGCTTATCCCGCAAAATTTGCAGCACTAGCCTCAGATGCTCAGCATGTTCGGTCTCATCTCTTGAATAGACCAAAATGTCATCAATGAACACAACTACGAACTGATCCGAATACGGTCTGAAGATCCGATTCATCAAATCCATAAATACCGCAGGGGCATTAGTGAGCCCAAACGGCATCACTAAGAATTCGTAGTGACCATATCTCGTTCTGAAGGCAGTTTTGGGAATATCTGGATCTCGAATTCGCAACTGATAATAGCCCGATCTCAAATCTATTTTTGAGAACACTGAGGCTCCCTTCAGTTGGTCGAACAAATCATCGATGCGCAGCAACGGATATTTGTTCTTTATCGTCACTTTATTCAGCTGACGATAGTCAATGCACAACCTCATGGTTCTGTCCTTCTTTTTCACGAACAATACTGGTGCACCCCAAGGTGAGAAACTTGGTCGAGCGAAACCTCTCTCCGTCAGTTCTTGCAACTGAGCTTTCAACTCCTTTAACTCGGTTGGTGCCATACGATACGGACCTATCGAAATCGGCGTAGTCCCAGGTACAAGCTCAATACCAAACTCTACCTCCCGAACATGTGGTAAACCCGGTAATTCTTCCGGAAAAACATCCGGGTATTCACAAACCACCGGCACAGATTCGGGTTTCTTTTCTAATTCTTTGTCATCAAGCACATATGCAAGGTATGCTTCGCACCCTTTTCTTACATATTTCTGTGCCAACATTGCTGATATTACAGCTGGCATCCCCTCCAAGTCCGCAGACTCAATTCGGACTACTTCGTTATTTGCGCACCTCAAATCAATAGTCTTGCTCTTGCAATTCACAATCGCATCATGCGCAGTCAACCAATCCAACCCAAGGATAACATCAAATTCATCAAACGGCAAAAGCATCAAGTCCGCTGGAAAATAGGAACCTCGAATTTTCCAGGGGACATTTCTTACACACTTTGTCGACAAGCACGTAACGACCCAAGGGATTTGACACCCGAATTACAAACTCAGTAGACTCAATAGATAAAGTCTTACTGGATGCTAAGGTTTCACATATGTAAGAATGGGTAGAACCGGGGTCAATCAAAGCAATTACATTAGTATCAAAGAGGGTGAATTTACCGGTAATAACATCAGGCGAAGAAGCATCCTCGCGGGCACGTATAGCATAAGCTCTAGCAGGCGCACGGGCTTCGGATCTGGTTATATCATCTCTAGATCCTCTCTGACCACCACCAGCATTGCCCATATTTCCAGATGGTCTACCTCGAGCAGTGGTAGCACCCGGTCTCCCACTCTGATTTGCATTCTGTCCTGACAACCTCGGGCAATCTTTAATGAAGTGGTCCACTGATCCGCATTTGTAACAGGAGCGGTCAGGAAATCTACAACTCCCCGAATGCCATTTACCGCAATATCGGCATTTCGTCCTGTCTCGACGTTCATTCCCAACACTGGCGACCGAAGTGCCTCGTGTACCCACAGGGGGTCGATCACGATCTCGTCCAAAAAGGCCCGAAGTGCCTCTAAACTGGCCTGCATCATCTCAAAATCTCTTCGATGTCTGTTGAAGAGACCTCCCCGAGGATGTTTTACGAAACTCTCCAGTTCCCTCATCAACTCTTTGCTTTTCTTTTCTAAGCTCTTCGGCTTTACAAGCTCGTTCAACAAGTACCACGAACTCTTGTATTTCAAGAACGCCAACGAACATTTTTATATCTTCATTCAGCCCATCCTCGAAGCGTTTACACATAACAGCTTCGGACGGAACACATTCCCGAGCGTATTTGCTAAGTCTAACAAATTTTCGCTCGTAATCAGTAACCGACATGGAGCCTTGCTTAAGCTCAAGAAATTCCTTCCGTTTTTGATCAACAAATCTCTGACTGATATACTTTTTCCGAAACTCAGTTTGGAAAAACTCCCAAGTTACTTGCTCTCGGGGCACAATAGAAGTCAGAGTACTCCACCAATAGTAGGCAGAATCACGTAGCAAGGAGATAGCACACTTTAGGCATTCATCGGGTGTACAAGATAGCTCATCGAGTACCCGGATAGTGTTGTCCAGCCAAAATTCAGCTTGCTCGGCATCATCGCTATCCATAGCCTTAAATTCAGTAGCCCCATGTTTTCGGATTCTGTCAACTGGGGCTTATGTGACCTTATTTGGTCCGTTACCGGCGGTATTGTAGGTGCGGGGGTAGTATTTGTTCGGGAATGGAGGTTGTGGAACAGCCATATTAGTTCGAAAGTATTGGTTAAACCAATCATTCATCACGCTATAGAATGCTTGTCTAGCTTCATCATTCTGATTACTAGCATTAGGTTGAGAGTTTGCCGGCACTGTCCCTTGTACGGGAGCAGACGCTACACTCTCAAGATCATCAGCTACCTCTCGGTCACGATCGGGATCCATTACTATAAATAAACACATTTACAATTGTCGGAAATCACCACACTATCAAGTAATCACATAAAATGGCATGTATAGCTAGACCCAAAACATTACGGTAGTCCTAGAATCGACTAAACCGTAGCTCTGATACCAATAAAATGTAACACCCCGAACCCGAGACCGACACCGGAGTCGGACACGAGATGTTAACAAACTTTGAAAAATTTTTCCAGACACTGCCCAGTCTGAGTACTAGTCGCTTCAAAAATCATATCTTGAGTTTCACAACTCAAAAATCAGTTTTGTGATTTTTCCCTGAAACTAGACTCATGTCCCCACCTATGGATTTTTTTCTAGAATTTTTGGTCGGGCCAATTAGTACAGTTTATTAGTCAAAGTCTCCCATGTTACAGGGGTCGACTACACTGACCTTTTCCCATTACGACTGGGATATCTCTCTGCACAGAGCTTCAATACTGATGCTGTTTGTTTCTATGGAAACTAGACTCAGAGAGGAATCCATACATATATGGTATGACCCCTAATTATCTCTGGTCAATTTATAGTGAATTTCCAAAGGCGGAACAGTGAATCCAGAAACTGTTCTGGCCCTGTTACACAAGAACCCGAATATCTCTTTCTGTACTGTTCCTATAATTGTTTCGTTACTTCCATATGAAAGTAGATTCATCAAGGTTCGATTACATAATTTATTCACTATTTAATTCCACTCCTACGAATTCTTGTGATTTTTCCAATCCACACCACTGCTGCTATCAGCTTCTGTTTTCAAAGTGAACCTTACCTAATTTGGGGTTTCATGGACCAACTAGGGCCTTGTCATACATAAGCCCACATATGATCATACTTAGCCATTCTAGTGGCTGATCATTTGCTCAACACTTCCATTCCAACATAGTTACATCATGAAACCATCTATACATTCATAAATACGAATGGTCTAATGCCATACTCCACTTCTACAAGCCATTTTCGCATGGCTGTACACTTATACATTTCATAAAGTACCCGAAAGACAACAATGGGTAGTCCTATACATGCCATATCAAAATTCAACCAAAATAGTACCCAAAAGAGCCTTTGATAGTGTGGGCGACTTCGACTTCAAGATCCCGAGTCCGATAGCTGGAGAACCAAAAATCTATAAAACAGAGGAGCAATGTAACGAGTAAGCAATTTATGCTTAGTAAGTTTGAGCAAGGAATTCCAGCATGCACAAAGAATAGCACACATTTAGCTAAACGGAATATTTCATAATACGCAATTTACCGATATCAAACTTGCTTCACAACATTAATAACCCTTATGTACATACACAATAAACTAACTTGGCCGAAGGCCGGTAGCTCGTTTATCAACTGAGCGAACATTTATTGTAAGGGCTCGATTAAATTCAACACATACGTAACATATCCCCATATTGGGATGTTTTTCGAGTATTCGCTGGAATTTTACAGCAAGCTCATTCATTACCAAATCACGTACCTTCGGGATTTAACCGGATATAGCTCCTCGTTCAAATGCCTTCGGGACATAGCCCGGTTTTAGTAACTCACACAATGCCTTCGGGACATAACCCGGATTTAACAACTCGCACGAATGCCTTCGGGACTTAACCCGGATTTAACAACTCGCACGAATGCCTTCGGGACTTAACCCGGATTTAATAACTCGCACGAATGCCTTCGGGACTTAACCCGGATTTAATAACTCGCACGAATGCCTTCGGGACTTAACCCGGATTTAGTATCTCGCACAAAGGCCTTCGGATCTTAATCCGGATATATTCACTTAGCACAAAGCCTTCGGGACTTAGCCCGGACAGCATTCAATTAATCATGCACATCTAACAATAATTCATAGCACATTCATATTTCATTTTCGTTTACGAAACTCAAACACAAGGCACATATTGTCCTTGCACATTCGGCTCAATAGCCACACATAGAGCATGATTTAATCACATCGAAATTTAAGATCTCTTACTCAAGAACTTACCTCGGGTGTTGTCGAACGATTCCGCTAGCTATTCAACCACTTTTTCCTTCCCTTTATCGGTTTTATTTCCCCTTTGCTCTTGAGCTTAATCAAACAAATAAATTGATTTCATCATTTTAGGCATCAAAAGATGAACACAAGGCACTTAGCCCATATTTATACATTAGACATTAAAGTCTCATACATGCAAAAATCATGCATCAACACAACATATTAGCTAATTTCTTTCCCCTTGGCCGAATATGCATGTCCATTTTTGGGGTCGATTTCAACACTTAATACACACATATACACACTAGTAAAGCATCCTCCCCCTTTTCATCGATTTAACACATGCATTGCTCATCAACATGCAAAGTTACATTCGGCCTTAGCACACATCTTGCTAGCCGATTCTTCTCCCTTTAGCAACCAATGCACATATGTGCTCACACAAAAATGCTAAAAAGGAGGTTCAAGAATCATCAAGCCATCATCACATGCATCATTAACAAGCTTCATATTTTGCATGCAATGGCATTAACACAACCTCCACCTAGGCCGAATCTTAACTTATCCTCATGCCTCATCACCACAACATCAAACACCAACCAAGAATGATGCCTCCATGGTCAAGTGCCATTTCCATCACATAGCAAGATTTAGACCATGGGCTAGGTAGAACTCAAGCTAACAACTAAAACATGCATGCATCTCATGGAACATCATTAAACATACCTTGGCCTAGCTACATGCATGGCCGAATCTCTTCACCTTTCTTCTTCTTTCCTCCTTAAAATTTTTGGCCAAGGATGAACCAAAGGATGAGAAATTTTTTTCTTTGTTTTTCTTTCTAATTTAGGCTAAAATGGAGGTGAGAAAGGATGAACACAAACTTTTATCCTTTCTTCTCTTGAGCTCACGGCAATGGGGGGACAAACACCACACACACATTTTTTTTTCTTTTGTTTTCCATTTCTTTATTACCCATACTCCTTATTTTATTCTTCCACTAACAAAACATGTTTCATGACATGTTTTGCCCATCCTTCCTTGTCATGGCCGGCCACTACTCATTAGGGGGGGGAATTTGACATGCAAGTCCCCCCCTTTGTCCACATGCACTAGTAGGTCCTCACACATTGACCTATCACATTTTAGAATTTTCTCACATAAGTCCTATTGACTAAATTCACATGAAATCAACCCAATTGAAGCTTGAAATTTTCACACATTCATAATTACATATTCTACACAATAAGTATCACATTCAAACATTTCGGTGACTCGGTTTAGCGGTCCCGAAACCACTTCCCGACTAGGGTCAACTTTGGGCTGTCACATTCCATGCTTCACCACTATTTATATAGTAGTTGTAAGTGAGTATTGGATTCAACACATTCATGTATCCTAATTAAATACATGCATGACTACTAGATGCATCTTCTCAAAATACATTCATTAAATATAAATACATGCAAGTAATGCGTAAATATATTCTAGAATGTTACAAATTATATCCAACAGTTCCCTTTAATTTGATCTTTTCTTGATTACGCCAAATTTATCACGCATTCTTCGAAAACCTTCAACCTTGAGAGGTTTTGTAAAAATATCCGCCATTTAATCTTGAGTCTCCACAAACTTAAGCTTCACTTCCTTCTTGCCAATATGCTCTCTAATAAAATGATATCTTATGTCTATATGTTTGCTTTGATCATGGAACATAAGATTTTTCACAAGTGCTTGTGTAGACTTGTTATCAATGCAAATTTTGGTTGCTCCTTCTTGTGGCAATTTGTAACAGCCCGATTTCAATGGTGTTGGAAACAGTGGTTTTGAGACCACAATTTTCGACAAGAAAGTTAGTAAATATTATTAATTTAATATTTATGAACAATTAGTAAAGTTGTAATACCCCTTATCTGTATTTGATGCCAGTAGGATACGAGGCATTACCAAACTCATATCGCAAACAAACATACAATTTCGAGTCATAAATTTTCATCCAAATTAAAACCATTTGTATTCAAACATAAAGTCTCTAACCTACGAAGCCCAAAACATGTTTCAGAAGTGGTTCGGGACTAAACTGACAACTCCAAAAATTTTTACAGAACTTAGAAAATTTTTGCTATGAACAGGGGTCACACGCCCGTGTGCCCCGTGTGGGCTGGCCATGTGGTCACACACGCCAATGTCCCTAACTCCTGTAACTCTCTGTTTTGCAATGCATAAACAAATTGAGATTACATAGCCAAGTCATACGCCCGTGTGCTAGGCCGGGTGGTTAATTTAATTTTCATAAAAAAGGTGCAGACTTCACATAGTCGGGGCACATGCCCGTGCCTGAGGCTGTGTCCCTCACACTGCTGAGACACACGTCCGTGTCTCTGCCCGTGTGCTCAATTCTAAGCATTTTGTTTCTAAAAAATTAAGGTGCAGGGGACACACGGCCGAAACACATGCCCATGGGGCAAGTCGTGTGTGACACACGGCTTAGACACATGCCCATGTGTCACCTGTGTGGACAAAATAAAAGCTATTTACCAAGCCATTTGTCACCCTTATTTACTCCTACACATGCCCAAGTTCAAGGCATAATTCATAGCACACTTGAACAACCAATACATCCACAAATAAGGCATATACATGTCATTTCATTATCCACACTCAACATATTTACATCATCATATTTTACCAAACCAAATCACACCAAACTCACATGCTACAAGTTTCAACATGGCTACCAATAACATGCATAATTTTACTTAGTTTTCTTAGCATACCAATGAGCCATCCTTGACCATTAAACAACAACCTATTAAGTCACATTCAACCATTTATCGAGCATTTACAAACCACATCACACAAGAGATAATTGCACATGTATGTATATATATATAAGCTTACAACCAACTCAACCAAAATGAGCCAAGTTACATGGCTAAATACCACATCAAGCCTTTGATAGTTACAAGCCAATACATTTGACCAAGTTCATAATGACACATATAAAAAAATGACCAAGTCCTATACATGTCATATTCTCAAAATATTTAAAATCATCGGTACCCAAAATAGCAGTTCAGTAGTGTGATACAATCTCCGACGATCTCTAATCTGAGCTAGCTTGGCGACACTATAAAACATGGAAAATAAAATGGAGTAAGCTATATAGCTTAGTAAGCTCGTATGAAAGAAATAAGCTAACCTTACCATACATTAACATGTAAGTAATACATCATAAGGAAATGTAATTTACCATATTCTCATGATCATAAATTCATTCCATCGCAACTTACCTTGAGTTCCTCATTTAGAGAATTTAATAAATCATAAGTTAAAGTACATACCTGTACCATATCGTAATAATTTCATACTTACTATCATCGTTGTCATACCCAATGAATCACTCGGAATAATAATATCGGATACACGAGAAACCTTGCACACAAGGTGCCACATATGTAGCTATTGTTGCCTTTATCTCATAACACATATGTGCTCGCTCTCGAGCTATCAACGGGTCTGTTCACACAAGTTGTCAGTCGAGACGTAGCTACACTGTGATGCCCACACAAGCTGTCAAGTAACCACAACATATGCCGGTATACTTAGCCACCGGTAGGACGTACAGGACCATCACCTGTGATCACATAACATAAAACTCTAGTGACATGTCACTTGTATCCTAATCTATTCCTAAGGTTCGATTGGGATTTCTCGCTTGTCAAAATGTCATTAAATGTGTCTGTAAGATCGATTACACAATTCATGCATAAATTAAAGCATTTAGAATACATCTAAAGTAAAGCCTATTTAACATACAAACTTACCTCTGTTACAAAAACGACCAAAGGACCTATTCGTCAAACACTTTGTCTTTCCCCCGATCTACACTCGAACTTCATTTTTCTTGATCTTTAATACTACATTTAACTTATTTAATCATTACATTATTCAATTCAGCCCAAAAACACATTATGGAAAAATTTATATTTTTGCCCCTAACTTTTCAACATTTTACAATTTAGTCCTTAGACTCGTAAAATGAATTTCATCATAACCCTAGCCTAGCTAATTATTATTTATACTCATAATAGCCCAAAATTTTCATTTATTCACACTTTTCTACACATTTTATAGACTTTTACAAATAAGTCCCTATTTAACATTTTTATCAAAAATCACTTTGCAAACGTTGTTTAACTAACAACGAACATGCATTTTCTACCATCAAACATCAAAATACAAGCATATTTAACATGGGTAAAATTTTAGACTTTAATTTTCTTTCAAATTAGTCCTTGAAATAGCTAAATCAAGTTACAATTATCTCAAAAATATAAAAACTGTTAAAAAAAAAAAGGGACAAGAACGGACTTACAATAGAACTTAAAAGCTTGGCCAAACCCTAACTATGTCTCCTCTTTTAATTTTCGACTATGGGGACTAAATTGAAGAAGATGACATCTTTTATTTAGTTATTTTGGCTTTATTTACCAAATTACCTATTTACCCCTCACTTAAACTTTGAAATTTTACCTACTCCATATCCATTTTTGTCCATTCTAAAGTATAATGGTCTAATTACCATTTAAAGACTTCTAATTTAGAATTTCATAACAATTTACTACCTTTAGCCTATAGAACTTAAATTTTGCACCTATTGCAATTTAGTCCTTCTAGTCAAATTGAGTACTCAATCGATAAAATTTCTTAACGAAATTTTCACACAATTATTCTATCATGCTGTAGACCTTAAGAAATAGTAAAACAAATATTTCTACTTCGAATTTGTGGTCCCGAAACTACTGTTCTGATTTGACCCAAAAACGGGCTGTTACAAAAGTTATATTAAACTTTAGTTAGGAAATTTAAACGTTTAAAACACTAATTAAGCAAAAAGGATTAAATCGTAAAAACAAAAAAGTTAAATCCTATTAGTTAAATAAATTAAATGGTCATGAAAAGGGAAATAGGTGGACCTAAATGGCAATTATGCCATGTCAATGGTTAGCGGACAGTTTGGTGACCAAACCCTTGATATTTTCATGATGCAATTATAATATTAATATATTATTATTAGGTATTAAGTGATAAAAAGGAAGGAAAAAAAATCAGTCGCCAAATTAGGGTTACGGGGCATTGTAGTACAAATCAGGACATTTATCATCAATCTAAAACAAAATATGTAAAATAAATAATAACATTCAATAGCTTATAAAAATCAGGGTAAAAATACACTTACGAAGGACTTAAATCGAGCTTACGGGGCCTTAAAAATAGTTTGGGAACAATCTGGGACAAATTTGAATCAAAACAGGCAAATATGCAAAAATTTGAAACTTTAGAAACAGGAGTCACACGGTCGTGTGGCCAGGCCGTGTGGAATAGCCTAGGTCGTGTGGTTTCACACATGGCTGTGTGGAACATCCCAGGCCATGTGCACCTTAAAAAGCTTCTAAAACAAGGTAAACTTTCATCCAACCCCTAGGTTCCAAGCCAAATTAAAAACCAACAATTTCCATACTTTAAAAACACATTTAAATAAGCTTAAAACATGCCAAAACAATTAATACTATTCACATTCAAAAGGGCATGCATAAGAATTTAACATCACATATCTATACCATGTTTACAAAACATCCTAAAAAAAGGCAATAAAACACAAATAGACTTGATACCTAATCAAAACAAACCCAGATAATATTTAAGCCCTATTACATGCCATTTATAACCTTAACCAAAGTAACTGAAAGCTACAAAAACGATGATTGGATAGTGTGATTGTGCTCCAACAAAATTCCAACCGATAGAGCTTACCGATGATCTACAAGAAAAGAAAGACACATACATAGGCATATAATGCTTAGTAAGCATGTATAAACTTAAACAAAAACTTACCAAATAGGCTCAATTTATAAAGTTAATGCATTATTCCATTAGCATGCTCATATGTATAATTGATTCCTAATTTCAATCACCATTCTTACAAGTTAGTGAACCGGTACATAACATTCAACATATATGTAACATTTATACATCTCACACATTTGCTTAAACTTTAATACTTATTGAACCAAATGGATTTACTTAGGATATACGGGAACTATGTTCACACAAAGTGTACCTATACATGTAAGTATAATTGTATCATGTAATGCTCACATGAGCTGTGGGTCAGGATGTTAGGCTATACGATGCTGCTCACACGAGCTGTGGAGAATCCGTAACAAATGCAGGACCTCAGCCATCGACGGGACACCCAAGAGCAGCACCCGAAAATGTATAATCTCTAATGACGTGTCATTTGTATCCTAAGTATTCATAAGGCTCAAACGGAGCATGTTTCCATATCATTCCCTAATCCTCAATGTTTTACACACATTATCTTAAATTACACAAACTTACAATATCACCCAAATATCAAATTAACAATTTATATACAAAGCGCAATATAAATAAATTTTCCATCAAATTACAAGGTTGGTTAGTTTACCATTAAACGAACTTATCTCGTCTACACGATCGCATAAAAAGGTACTGACGACTAATCTAAAACTTTGGCCTTTCCACAATTCAAGTTCGGTTGTTACTTGTCTTGATTTGAATAATAATTTTATTCAATTAAATCATTCAAAGTCATCTTAAAAATAATTAATTTGAACCCATAACCCTTTTGAAGGTGATTTTACAAAATTACCATCAACACTTTAACATTGGTATAATTAAGTCCTTAAACCAAAATTCACAATTTAACCATAATCCATGCAAAAACCAAACTAGCCAATTTTTCTATGTATTCAATTCAACCTAAATTTTCTATCATTTCCTATTATTCATATTGCATTTTACTATCCTCTCAAATAGGTCCTTAAACTTAAAATGATAAAAAATCATCTATTAAAAATACTTATACTTAACCTTCAAACCCAAGGATTTAACAACCAAGTTCACAGGCTTACTTACCATATTCATGGTAAGTCCTTAAACTTCTAACGATTTCACAAAAAAAACCCTGGGATAGCTAGACTAAACTAAGACGAACTCAAAAACATGAAAATCAAAAGAAATGGAACTTAAAAACTCATCCAAGCTTAGAAGAGAGTTTGGCCGAACCTTCTTTGCTCCAAAAATGGAGTTTCTCACGTTTAGGAAGATAAACAAAAGAAAAAAAAAATGTTTTCCTTCCTTTTATCACTTAATATCTAATATTAATATATTAATATTATAATTTCATCATGAATATATCAAGGGTTTGGTCATCAAACCGTCCACTAACCATTGACATGGCATAATTGCCATTTAAGTCCACCTATATCCCTTTTCATGGTAATATATTTAACTAATAGAATTTAACTTTTGTTACTTTTATGATTTAATCCTTTTTGCTCAATTAGCGTTTTAAACATTTAAATTTCCTAACTAACGTTTAATATGACTTTACTAAATGTTTGTAAATATTAAATTAATAATATTTATTGACTCTCTTGTCAAAAATTGTGGTCCCAAAACTACCATTTTCGACACCATTAAAATCGGGTTGTTACACAATTGAAGTTCTTTCAACAATTCTCTGAGTCAAATAGCATAACAAGTACAAGAAGTTGTTGCCACATATTCAACCTCACAAGTTGAAAGTGTCACAATAGGTTGTTTCTTAGAACTCCAAGAGATACAACAATCTCCTAAGAAAAAAACAAATCCAATTATGCTTCTTCTATCATCAATGTCACCGGTAAAATCACTATCACAAAATCCCAAGAGTTGAAAGTAATAAGAAGATGAGTAGAATAACCCAAATTTAATCGTACCTTTTAGGTAACGAAGAATCCTTTTATTAGCCTTCATGTGAGCTGAGGTAAGAGCTTTCATGTAGCAACTCACTACACCAACTGTAAATAAGATGTCAGGCCTTGTACATGTTAAATATCTCAAACTTCCCACAAGACTTTTGAAAATAGTTGGATCTTCTTTTATTCTATCATCAAACTTTGAAAACTTCACTCCACACTCCATTGGAGTTTCAACAGGATTGCAATCAAGCATTTTGAATTTCTTCAACACTTGTTTTACATAACCTTCTTGCGAGATGAATATGCCGTCATCCGTTTGTTTCACTTCTTGGCCCAAATAATAAGACATGAGCCCCACATCAGTCATGTCAAAAACAAGTGACATGTGCTTATTGGATTCTTCAATTAAATTTAGAGTGTCTCCTATAAAGATCAAATCATCCACATAAAGACAAACTATCAAGAATCTCTACCATCATTTATCTTGACATGGAGTGCATGTTCATGAAGAAACTAAACAAATCCATTGTCGCGAAAATACTTGTTGATGTGGCTATACCATGCATGAGGTGCTTGTTTTAACCCATATAATGCCTTTTTCAACCTTATGCATTTATCTTCTTGTCCTAGGACATTGTATCCCATGGGTTGCTTAATGTACACTTCCTCTTCCAAGAAATAGTTAAGAAATGCCGATTTCACATCAAATTGATGTATTTTTCACTTTATTTGAGCCACTAAGGAAATAAGTAAATGAATTGTTTAGATAACTCCTAAGTGTTATTTTTCTCAATGGATTTTATTTCTTTATCCATGACTAGTCTCCATCTTTCGGCCTTCATGACATCATCGAAATTAAGTGGCTCACTATCTACAAATAAATAAAACAAATCATTAATAGCTTCAGTAGCATCATACAAGTCATATATACTTTTCATTTTTCAAGGTTTTTCAGTCGGGCTTTCTTTTGAAGTTGCTTCATTGATTGAAGTAGGTGAAGATAAAGGAGTCATGTCTTGCACCAGTGCCACTGTGTCTTATTCTTCCTCAAAATAAGAAAATAAATCATAAGCTTGTTCTTCTTGGGCCTCCCAATTCTGACTTGCTTGTTTATTGAACTCAACATATAGACTTATGATAATCCTCCCATTGCTTGGGTTATACAACTTGTAGCCTTTGGAGTTTGAGTCATAACCAGTGAAAACATATTTTGAACTTTAATCATCGATCTTCAATCTATCTTGGTTGCATACATGCGCATAAGCAATGCTACCCAAACACTGGTAGATGTCTAACACTTGGCTTTCTTCCACTCCATGCTTTTTGAGGTGTTATACCATTCATGTTCTTTGTTGGTGAGTGGTTGGACAAGTAAACTGCACAAGAAACAAATTCGACCCAAAATTCCTTGGGCATATTCTTTGCCTTCAACACACATCTAGCCATGTTAAGAATAGTTCTATTTTTCCTTTCTGCTACACCATTTTGTTGTAGCAATCTAGGTACCGTTAAAGGATGGTGAATTTTATATAGTTTGAAAAATTCATTGAATTCATTGGAAGTGAATTCACCTCCTCTATCAGACCTTAAAGATTTTGTCTCATAACCACTCTTTTTTTTTTAACAAAAGCTTTGAAATTTTTAAATGCAACAAAGGCTTTAAATTTTTGCTTCAAGAAGTAAACCCAAGTCTTTCCACTATAATCATTAATAAAAAACAAAAAGTATTTACTTTTACCAAATGATGGCGGATTGATTAGTCCACACATATTGGTATGAACAAGTTGAAGAGGCTCGGTTGCTCTTGATGTTGCTTCTTTCAGAAAGCTTGATCTTGCATGCTTGCCCAGGAAACCCTCCTCACACAATTGATTAGGATGGCTAATTGTTGGAATTCCTTTAACCATCTTCTTTTCTCCGAGAACCTTGAGTGCTCCAAAATTCAAGTGGCCAAATCTCATGCGCCAACACCATGCTTCATCCTTCACGCTAGCCTTCAAACACTTTACTTCAATTTTCTTGAGATTCAATATAAACATTCTATTCTTCGACATGGATACTTTAGCAACCAAGTTGGAATATTGAACTCTTAGCCAAAAGAAACAATCTTTTATCTGAATTTCATAACCCCTTTTAAGTAGTTGCCCCAAACTTAAAATATTGTTTTTTAACTTAGGAACATAATAAACATCGGTAATAAGGCTATGACCACCATCCTTTAGAGAAATTAGAATGGTACATTTCCCTTGGTTTGGACTTTCGAAGAGTCTCCAAATAAAACATTGCCTCTAACCTTCTCATCAAGTTCCACAAAAGCCTCTTTGTATCCGCACATGTGATTGCTTACTCCATTGTCAAGATACCATATGCATGCATCAGTGCTTTCTTCATTCTTGGGTGCTAACAATAAAGTTGGCTCTTCCACATCTTGCTGATCTTTAATGAGATTGACCATCTTTTCATTTTCATTAGAGTCATTTTGGCTTTCCCAAGAAAAATGGCCAAATTTATGGCAATTGTAACATTCAACACTAGACTTGTCATACCTCATTTCATTTGATCTTCGATAATTACCTGTTCCTCTTCCCCTCGTTCTTCCATGATTTCTAGTTGATGGGCTCTCATTATCGTTGTTGCTATTTCCACGATCACTTCTTCCATGTCCTCATTGATCATAACCTCTCATCGTCTTCGTACTCATCCTTGTCCGCATTCGCGTTCGCGTCCGCGTCTGCATCCACAGCCTCTACATCTTTGGTTCTTTTCTTCTCAGAAATCTTTCAAAGATACCTTGTCTTTGAGAGTTTGTTCTAAAGACTCATCTTGTCTCCTTTTGAAGTTGTCTTCTTGTGCTTGAAACTCACCCATTACGTGTTCAATAGTCATAAAGTCTAAATCTTTTGACTCAATGACACAAACCACAAAATCAAACTTTGGAACCAAAGAAGGAATGATCTTTTCAATAACTTGAACATCTTCTAAGGTATCTCCATATCTCTTCATTTGATTAACAATATCCAACACCCTTGAATAATAATCCAAAATTGACTCAAATTCCTTCATCCGTAAGTTTCAAACTCATATTATAATACTTGGAGTCAAGCCTTCTTCACTTTGTCAACTTCTTGGAGAGAAATTTACAAAATCTCTCACGTTTCCTTGTCATCGCCAAGGTGTCTCTATTTTGTTGCGACAAAGATGCCTCGTCTTGAGGAAAATCATAACCATTTTGTGTGATCTCCTACACATCTTGTGAGCCAAGTAGAGCTTTCATAAGGAGGCACCAATTTTCATAGTTATCTTTCATAAGATGAGGAAATTGAAATGGAAACATTCCATTGTTGGTCATCACCTTTTACTATCGAACCAAGCTCTTGATACCACTTTGTTGGATGGAGGTGGAAGAGAAATAACTTTTTAGAAAAGAAATGAACTCACTTCGTATTAAACTTTGTCTTCTTTATACTTTCTCTTTCCATGCTTCACTATATACAACTATTTATATAGTAGTTGTACGTGAGTATTGGATTCAACACATTCAAGTATCCTAGTTAAATACATGCATGACTACTAGATACATCTTCTCTAAATATATTCATTAAACTAGATACATCTACTCTAATACATTCATTAAATATAAATACATGTAAGTAATGAGTAAATATATTCTAGAATGTTACAAATTATATCCAACAGAAATAGCTGATGCCATCATTCCTCCAACAGCAAAGAAAGCACATTTAACCCTAATCAACCAACTTGTGATGGATAGTTACATTGGAAGGTAAGCATCACCACCTTATGTTAAATCGAGTGATAAGTACGTTTCAATTTTGAGTTTTGTGAATATATATATATGAGTTTTAACCCGACTTAATTCCAAATTTAAAAGTTGAAGTCTAATATAATTACCAATCACATTAGAAATCTCAAACAAAAGAAAAGTAGATATTCATGGTTAAAATTATGGTTTCACAGCAAATTTTGATTTGTGATTGATACATGCATAGAAATCATGATGAGTGGTAGGCTACATTTTATGCTTTTTTCCATCTTGAGTAGAGACCAACAACTAAGTAAATCTTTTTTGATTTGAAGTTTTGAAGAAATGAAACCTTTGTCTTTTTTTTTCACTCCACTTTTGATTATATGCAAGAAAGGGTTTTGACATGCTTTTTCTTCTTTTATTTTATTTTATTTTATAAACCTTCTTTCACATATTTTAACTTTGATCCTTTCTTCTGATATACTAATGATAGGTATATATTTGTCGATGGAATGGCAAAATGAGAGTCCCACCCACCCACTGTAAAAGAAAAATCAATGGCAGCCATTAAAATATAATAAAAGTGATTGGTAAGAAAACTTGATTCCTTCCTTCCCCATGTTTCTCGGTTGATGGCTCCCACTTCAAATCAAAACTTGATCTAATGTATCAATCTGCTTAATAGGTTACTAGGTTTCAAATTCTATAATGCTTGGTTTTCATCTTTATTATATTAGTGGTGCTAGTTTTTCTTTTCTTTTCTGAAAAGTGAAATTATGCTATTAATATCTTTAGACTGGTTTGTATATTTTAATTGGGTTATTTTTAATTTTTATATTTTTTAATTTTTCATTTTACTATAAATAATGGTCATTAAATTCTACTATTTTGAAATTTTTATGCGGCAGACATATTATGTGTAATATGATGTCATCTTCCTCTTTCCATTGAAGATTTATAAAAAAGACTATATCATTTTAATTAATGGAGTTATTGATTATTATTCAAGTCATGATTAAAATTTTAAATTTTAAAAATTATAAAAATTAAAAACATCAAATTAGATAATAGAAGTTTACGCATGATAAAGATGAATAGCAAAATTTATTATATCTACTTTAACTACTATTATTTAGTAGGAATTAAAATTGATATTCAACTTACAGATAGTGCATGATCTAAACATATAAATCCCACAAGCTTGAGGAAGTGGATTGTAAAAGTGCCGTGGTGGTTTTTGTATTGGGAGTGTGATTCAAAAAATATCAAATTAGTTTTTATATATTAAATTAAAGTGTAAATTAATCTTTTCATTAAAACTTTTATCTATAAGTGTTGACTTCACTAACAACGCAATCAGATAATGATACGTGGTGTGTATCTAATACTAATATAAAAAGACTAATTCAAATAAAATAGAATGAGTATTTTTATAATTTGACATAGAAAAATGGGCGATTCCTATTTGACCTGTTTTTTTAGTTGAAAATACCTTACACCATAAAGGTAAGAAAAAGTTGAAAAATTGAGTAGACAAAAGAGAAGATTACTCACCTAAATACCAATTACCTTCAGTTTTTGGTGAGATGAAATGGTATGGTTTGGGTAAATTTGACTGGTCAACAAAGATCACCTTCAATTCAAGCATTACTCAAAAATGGGTACTACTATTTACTCTACATCCTGCAAAAACACCATGAGTTTTCCTTTTCAATAGATTAAGCTGCCAACTTTTTTAATAATTTTTTTTCTCTATTTCAATCTTTTTTGGTTGATATATATTTTTTCTCTCTAAATTTAGATATTATGTTTATTTTTATATTTGTATTTTTTTTTCTAACCTATTTTGATACATGAATTTAGTAATTATGTTCATTTTTATTTTTAAACTTGAATTTCATCAATATTTGATAACAAGACATTTTAAGATTTTCATGTAATAATATGACCTAATTTTAAAATGTGACATCTTTAAATTTTGATCCTAAATATAGAAAATTTTCTCGAATTTGTACCTAAATTTTTTTGTTCACATTAATTTCTAGAATTTGATAGATTTTTTTTTATTGATTTGCTTGCTAAAAACTCAAGTTTAGTAAGTGTTCGAACTTTTAAAAAGTGTATTTATTGAAAATGTTGGAACTTTATAATCACTGAAAAAGTTTTTAAAGGTGGGTTTGAATGGGTGGTGTGTTTACTTGCTGTTAGTGTAAAGATAACAGTGGCGGTGAAATTAGATACTATAACTATATTGTAGCGTGTGATAAAAAATAAGTTAAACGCACCGCACCGCACCGCACCTCACCGTCTATCCAAACCCACCCTTAATTTAAATGTTTTCAATTTGGTAATGATTAATCTCAAATCCAATGTAAGTTTAAAATTTTTTGAATATTTTTTAAAAAAGTCAATACCGTAATTGATCCCTCAATTTTGGAATTTTTTCTCATACTGATATTTAAATTTTTTGTTCACATTAGTTTCTAGAATTTGATTTTTTTTTCCAATTTGTTCATTAAATTTGAATTTCATTAATATATGATGAGATGAAATTATAGGATTGTTTCACATGATCATATAAAAAATTTTAAAAAATAATTATATTATTTTATTTATTAAAATTTTTAAATATTTTCATATGATGATCTCGAGTATTAAGTCATCATTCCTCAATGAAATTCGGCTAAATTAAAAAAAAAATTGTCCGATAAAAATGTGGAAAAAAGTTTAGTAATGAAATTAAAAAAACATGATTAAATTTTGTTTGATCAAAAAAAAAATATACACAGTAAAAACCATGTGTTTATATTTGGTTGAATGAGTCAAAGTGATTCTGACATCACTAACTAAACCCCAAAAATGAAATGTTCCTTTTTCTAATTAGTTGTTTGAGTAGAGACAAGTAAATTGAATGCCCATGGTGAAGGATCACATAGGATACTATAATTCAAGTTACACCTCTGCTCATTGATTTCTATAATTTAATATTCATCTAATTAAATAATATGCATAATCTAGCTAAATTTAAAATTTGAAATTCGATATCTAACTCGAGATATGATTGAGTTATTTGAGTTCAATTTAATTTGTTTATCAATTTTTATATTCAAGTTCAACTCAATAATTAAATTTAGTATTAATAATATATATTAAGGGTAATAATATAATTCAATATGTAAAAATATGAAAAGCTTGATAAGGCTCGTAAGCCGTTTGAGTCAAGTATTATTAAGTTCAAAATCGACTCGATTGATAACTCGAGTTGCTCAAGCTCGACTTGATAACTACCGAATCGAGTTTAAAATATTTTTTGAGTCAAACTCAAATAATTTACAAGCATTAATGTTTTGCTTACATCCGTGATATGAAACATTAAAAAAAAAACTCATTAAATGAGTTATTTGGTGCACCAAATCTTTTTTCTAATCAATAAATACAGAGTTAAACACCTATTGTTTTTAAGGACTCGGTCGATTTCTTCTTGAAGAAGTAGAAAATTTTATTGTTAATCTGGTGTGATTCACAAATTAAGCTATATGTATCGATTTTAATTTTTTTGTTACAAAATTTGAAACATTTTGAGCAATAGCATGATAAAAAAATAAATATAAATAAAATTAAATGTAGAATAAAGATAATAAGAATATGATGAATTTATAATAAAAGTTAAATAATATTACTAGATAATAAAACATTGAAGGTGAGAGAACTAATAAGGTAAGAGAATGATTGTGGAATAGAAAATTTTTGAGGAACCTTGTTAGGCGACCCATGACATTATGGTAACTAAAACTTCCATTCCAATGATAAGATAGGATGAACAAATTTCTGCACTTCCGAATACATTTTCTATTAAATGCCTAATTAGAATTTTAAAATCATTTCTTTTCTCTACACATTAAAAAAATCTTAAATAGACTATAACCATAATAATTTATTAAATTAATTCATACCAACTTAAATAAAAACCCAAAATTTGTTATAAAAGTAGTTATGTGTTTTTTTTTTAAAATTATATAGCATAAAATAAATTTTAAAATAGTGAATAGTGAAGTTGAGAAATTTAAAATCAATTGGGTTTGAGTTTAATCTTTAACATTCATGTTAGAATCTAATATATTTGTAGTATTATTAGACAATAGTATAAAGATGATACAATGTTTATGTTTAAGAAAGATCAAAATTTTAAAACAAAGAAAACATAAACTTTGATGCTTAAACCTCAATTCTTACCATCTGTGATGAAATGGAAGGAAGTGAAAGCAAACGTTTTTTTTGACTCCCAAAAACAGTAACCCGGAATAGCAAGTAATAAACAGGTCGCTCTCTATTCTCAAATGCAAAGAAAATACTGTGAATAAAAAGCCAATCTTTGCTTTTCTCTCTCTTCCACGCTTTGGCTGCTTCTCTTTTTTACTTCCGTCTCTGAATTATATAGATAATAGTAATGTAGAGAGAGAAACTTTCAATCTTATAGATCGAACCCTTTTTTTCTTGTTGTCTCTTCTAGCCCCTGATCGAATTTTCTCGGTTACTTTCCCGCATTTTCTCGGGAAAAGAAAGGAGGAAGAAAAATATGGACTTGTTGCCAGCAAGTGTGTCAGCTTTTTTCATCAGCTAGTGACTGAACAAAAATACTACAAAACCCCTTTTTTTTCCTTTAAGGTCAATAGAAATTAGATACTCTTTTCTCTCTTTTTTTTTTTCACAATGCAGAATGGACTCTCTGTTTTTTTTAATAGGCTAAATTTGTACGCTTTAAATGAATATGTATACATATAACATGATCCCATTTTCCCTGTTCTTTTTGTTTCTTTCTTCTTTAGCTTTAAAGTTCGACCCTTTATCTGATTTTTGGTTTTAACTTTGGTTTGGGTATTGGTTTTTAGGGTTCCCAAGCTGGTTTTTTGGAAGACTTTGAGAGTGAAGGAAATGTGGGTTTTGTGTGGTAATGTGGGATTTTTTTAGGGTTTGAATGTAGCTTAGAATGGTAGAATTGTAAATTTGATTATGTTTTCTGGGGTGAAAAGGGTCAAAAGCTGAGATCTTGTGTACTGTAAGTTCAAGCTTTGTTTGTTTTGAGTAATATGATGATTTTACTGGTTTTCATAGTTTGAGGGTTGGATAGGCAATGTTTGATAACTTAGGATTGCTTTGAGATTCCGGGAACACCGATATCCTGATAATTAGTGTTGGTTTAATCGGTTTCTTGATATATGTTCGGTCCTCCGAGACTGAGGTCCATGAATACGGCCGATTCCGAGGCAAGGCCTGTATTGGGACCAGCGGGGAATAAGACAGGTTCTTTGAGCGCAAGAAAACCAGGTTCAAAGCCTTTGAGGAAGATTGAAAAGTGTTCAGCTGAGGCCACTTTAGCAGAGGAGAAAAATGGCCTTCCATCATCCAAAGTTAATTCCCATTCTGTTAGCGTTGTTCCTTCGGTGCTACGCCGCCATGAACAGTTACTACATTCTAACTTATCATTAAACGCTTCATGTTCGTCTGATGCTTCCACGGATTCATTTCACAGTCGAGCATCTACTGGTAGGTTAATTTGGTCTAATAGTGTAGGAACTAGGAGGAAGCCATTCCCATCAACTCCGAGAAGTGTTGTTTCGGATGGCGGTTTGGATTCACCGCCTGGTGATTCACATAGGAGGAAGAGATGCGCGTGGGTGACCCTAAATACAGGTGCGTTCTTTTTTATTTTTTCAAATATTGATTAGAAATTATATTAACATTATTTTCTTTTCAAATTTATCTCTTAGGACACGGAATTTTCCCCTGCACTAGGAACACCTTTTGTATTGTTTATGCCTTTCGAGTTATTCAATCGCAAAACTGCAGTATTCGGTTAGGTTCGATTTACAGTCAAAGGCGCAAGAAAAGCTTAGCATCTAGCGCTATGAACCAAATACGGTTGTATCTCAAATTTTCTACTTAGACAAAATGTAAATGGTGGCTCTTCTCTTATTACGATCACCGAACTTTACTGTTCTTATCGAAAAACTGATCTTCTAATGCATATAGTTGTTGGTTTCGTACAAAACATTACTATGCATGAGGTTTGCTTGTAAACGGAGGCAATGATACAAGTTACGTGAGTGAGTTTGCTATATCTTGTATGCATTTCCAAAAGATGATTCTTTTGGTTTTCGACTGGTTCATTATAGTGCAACTCGATATTGTACCGACCTTTGACCATTGGAAACCACTTTATCAGCCTGATACCAGAACAGAACTGGTGGAGGCATTCTGAATCTGGAACGTGTTAGATTAATCAGTCCTGAGGTTTTCCTAAGCCATGAAAAAGAAATTAGCCTAACATGCTCAGTAGTGCCATCTAATAACAAATGTTGTAACTCGATACTATTTTGATATATTTTTATGATTTAAATCGAGCAATAGGTTAAAATGTGTTGTATTTTATCTTTCCAACTTTCATCTGCAATCCGTTTACTTGATATTTCTAGATTTTGCACACTTGTACATGGTATTGCATTTTAATAGCATGAATGCAAATTGGTTATGCATTTATAGGTTCAAGCATTATATTCTGAATGAAACTGTCAGCTCCACGGCATCACTCACTAACTTTTGATGGAGTTTTTATTCCATTGAATAAGCATGCTTATTTCCATGATGCTTTAATTGCTCGTATTTCTTGTTTCCATTCACCTAGTTTTCTTTTTTCTTTGTTGGCATCAGATCCGAGTTATGTTGCTTTCCATGATGAGGAGTGGGGAGTTCCCGTACATGATGATAAGTATGTGATCTTGAATTTGCTCGCATCTGGTTATCACTGATTAAATGAGTACTCTGAGAAAAAAGCATTTCATTTGATGAGTTCTTGCTCAAAATTGTTTAATCCACATGCAGGAAACTGTTCGAGCTACTCGTACTTGCGGGTGCATTGTCTGAACTTACATGGCCTGCTATCCTAAGCAAAAGACACATATTTAGGTGTTGTTCCGATTGAAGTTTGATCTTGCTTCCATTGAATAAGCAGACTCAATTCTAAAGTACAAATTTATTGCAGGGAAGTTTTTGCCGATTTCGATCCTCTTGCTGTATCAAAATTGAATGAGAAGAAGTTAATAGCTCCTGGAAGTACAGCAAGTTCCTTGTTATCGGAACTAAAGCTGCGTGCTATTGTTGAGAATGCACACCAAATATCTAAGGTAGATTCTAGTTCTTCTTTGCACCATTTTCTAACCTTGGTTGGCATGAAAACAGTGCTCCATAAATCACTTGTATGCGGTACTTGCCCCTTGTTGCTGAAGTAAAAGTACCATAACTGATCTATCCATAGTGGCTATGATTATCATTGCGGCTAACTTTTTGCAGGTTTTGATGATGCCAGGTTATAAACGAGTTCGGGTCATTTGACAAGTATATTTGGGGTTTCGTGAACCACAAACCTATAGTTAGCAGATTCAGATATCCTCGACAGGTTCCGGTTAAAACTCCAAAAGCAGATGTCATAAGCAAAGATTTGGTAAGAAGGGGCTTTCGCAGTGTGGGGCCTACTGTCATCTACTCTTTCATGCAAGTGGCAGGAATAACAAACGACCATCTCACAAGTTGTTTCAGATTCCA
This sequence comes from Gossypium hirsutum, assembly GCF_007990345.1. Classification (NCBI taxonomy): domain Eukaryota; kingdom Viridiplantae; phylum Streptophyta; class Magnoliopsida; order Malvales; family Malvaceae; genus Gossypium; species Gossypium hirsutum. The sequence continues at coordinate 36,527,475 of NC_053429.1, read as the reverse complement.
GGACTGTATAACAGCAGCAGAAGGAAAAGAAGAAAATGGGATCAAAGATATGCCCGAAGAGAAAAAAAACAATGATAACATGATCGAATCAGAACTATCCATATCCATCGATGAATTGAGTTTCTCCTGAGAACGAGGTTGGATGCCTGTAGATGGTGCTCCAGGTTCGATCATTGGTTTGATCACATTGACTGATTCACTAAGCTGGTTGTGTATAAAATTTCATGAACACTCATGCATCATGAATTTGCTACATTGTAGATCTTAAGTAAATTAAAATTACCTGATGAAGTTGCTAATACTGATGGGGCCTGTCTGTCATGGAAGTTTTACAATATGATGTACAATTTTTCCGGTCCCTGTATAGCTAGAATGGTTAGTAATTACATGTGATGTTTTACAAGCTAGATCCTGGCATGGGGAGCTGCAAGAAACTGGATTTGCCACCGGATCTGTCAACATCGGATTATCAACCATACGGTTAATTAGTGGGACTGGTTGAGTGCGAATCAATTTAAGTGTTAACCCTGTAAGTTGTTGGACAGCTAAAACGTACACTGACAACTTCATTTGCTTTAAAACGATGGCAATAATGGTTAGGGGCAAAATGTTTGTGCCCTAGCCTTGGGCAAGGGCTCCATCTTACAAGACATGCTTATATTGTACCTAATACTACTAATGATGTTGGGTCCCTTTGTTTCCTTCTCTTATTGAGATAATAATGTCTTGGTGGGTGTCTTGTCTGAAAATGCCTAGAATACTTCCAAGCTGTACCTATTTTATCCTACTAAGCTTTGCACTAGATCTGGATAGTAACCACTAGATTTTTTTCTTACAAATCTCGAGTCATATCAATTAAACCAAAAAGAAAAGAAAAGAAAAGAAAAGGATATACTTGAGGGCTTAAAAAGGGATTTGTAATCTAAATAGTTCTTTACCATGTGAAATGGCAAATATCACAATCTTAGCCCCAGTTAAAACTTAGGAATCCAGGCATGGTCATGAAATGTTAGAAGATTAACATGTAAAATGCTAGGGTTCGATCTTGGGTTGCCAAATAGTGATTAAAAAATTGTTACAGCAGTAGTGCTTAGAAGCATGCACCTCTTTCAATATAAAGTCTAAAAGCAATACTTTGATTTTGTACAGATTAAAAATTATGCTGTATCTTTGAAGCAGCTTTTTTGGGTAAACCAGATTCCTTTAATATCAAAGGAAGACAAAATCTAAAGTTTAGGTGAGGCACCTCCAAAAGAATATAAAACCAGTGACCAAAAAAAAGGCCGACAGAGTTTTTCGGTGTATTATTTTAATGGGTAAAATACACTTTCTTTTTGGTAATTTGAGTGTACCTATGCTTTCTTTTCCAGATTAGTATCCAATTATGGCTTTTGTCCCACGTTTTAATCCATATTTGTAACTCTTAAAACTGGAAGATGTGGACCAACATAAGCTGATGTACTTGCCACATGTCTAAACCTAATTGGTCCACATCATTCAATTTTAAAAAGACTAAAATGTATGACAAAGGCCAAATTTGGGTATCGATCTGCAAATGAAAAACATAGGTACCAACTAGAACATTGAAGCCAAACTCAAAGTAGTAAAAAATATATTTACCCTTTTTTCATCAAATCAGATATGCATAGATAAGCTCTTAAATGCTGCAGCTGTACGCCTGTAACCCCAACAAATATGCATACCTTAGCTAAGCTCTTAAATTCCAGCTCATGTGACATAAAAAGGGAAGGGAGTAATTGGAACATAGTTCCAACTAAGGTGACAAGAAGAGGGTTGCCACTCAAATCTATATTTCTTTCGCAACTATAATAACCTTGCTCCTACCAGATTGGGAGGGAATACAACAGAAAAACATTCAACTTCACAGGAAACTAGAGCACTAATAAGGAAAATTACAAATACGAAAAATCAAACCTGTGTTCAGTATTTATAGAGTGATATGCCTGATGTTAGCACAAAAGCTCCATTTAAGTTCAGCATGGCTTGATTTCGAATCCAATACTCAGAAGTGTTCGAGCTGATTCTATTGCCTTCTCACCTCCTAGATCTAGGGCCTCACCAGTTAATTCACCTTCTGTACCTACTGACCACTGGGTTGATGTAACTGGGCTTTGCCCTCCATCGGTTTTTTTATGTTGTAAGTTGTTCATAGAAGCAGGTGCAGCAGCGGCAACAAGAGGAGCAATTGGTTGGCCATGACGCTTCTTTGGTACAGGCATGTCATGGTCATGAACACCTTTATATGTTATAATGATAGCATTTGTATTATCTACAGCTGTCTCAATATGCTTACGTACAGGGCACCCAGCAGAAGTGCATCTATAGTAGTTCCTAGTGAACATTCATCAGCCAAAAAAAAAAAAAAATCAAAACAAAACCAATAGAACGTGTACAGGTTCAAGTAAATTGGCACATAACAACTGAGTTAAACAAAATTACTTGGAAGGACCAAATTGGTCATGCAGAGAATTAACAGAAGCATCATAAAGGCAGGCTCTTTTACAACAGCCTCATAAGAATATTTTGCATTGGTTCGGAAGAGATATAGAGATGCACATATAATGACAACATTTGTCGAACAAATAAACTTACAAAGCTTTACACACGGTAAAAGGTGTGCTGAGACCAAAAAAGCAAGGACGAAGGACACTGGAACACTCTAGTATAAATTCCAACAAAACTCTACTGTACAAATGAATGGTTTTTCTAGTATTTCAGTACAGCAAAGAAATGTTGTAAACCTTGAGATTGGGTCCCATACTACAGACCCATAAAAGAAGCAAGCCACCATAACATAAATTTACAATGATGACAAGCCTGAGCAGCCATATGAATTGACTAATTATTTAAAGGGATAAAATAATGAAAACTTCTAGGGAAAAATATGAGAAGTGAACAGGCACCTAGGATTAGGATTTCCTTTCACCATTTTCTGTCCATATTTTCGCCATCTGTATCCATCACCTGAGATCCCTACATCACCAGCTGCATGCACCACAAATCTAGGTTTCTTCCGAGTTTTCGGGACAGAATCAGAACAAACTGTATTGCCTTTCTTCATACTGATTATCAAAAACAGTGAGAAACAATTAAAACCAGACTCACAGACTGGATGCGCATACATATATGTATATCATGAAGCAAAAGAAAACAAAGGCAATGAGAAGCTTACAGGAATGCTTGCCTTTTTTTTGTCTCAGGTTCACTCATGAGCTCTTCCTTCACTTGCACATCACCATTCCCATCAGAGCCACTAGAAAACAGTCCTTTTCTTTCAGGATTTACAGTTGTTTCAGGTACAGATTCTTTAGAAGATGTGGATGGGTCAGAATCATTAAATATTCTGATGGGCTGAATATTATGTGAAGCACGTGCAGCAGAAGATACAATCTTACTTTCCCTTGTAAAGTTATTTTTTCGTGGTGGTTCATGACTATGCATGCCTTTATTGACAATCTCTATTACATGGCCAGTGTCATCAGAGCATTCTATCTTTTTGGCCTGACAATCAGAGAAAGTGCATTTATAATAACTTCGAGAACCTTTAGGACTCTTCACTTGCTTCTGACCATATTTCCGCCAATTGTAAACATCAGACACAGGTGTCTTCACAATGGGAACAACAGATACCATTTTAAGATTATAAGATTTTTGCTGCTTTGCTTTTGGCACAGTTGCACCGTTAACTTTCTGATCATAAAGGCTTTGTCCTTGTAGGGTTGGAGTGGGAGCAGATGATATACCTTGTGTAACAGAAGTTGGTGCTTGTTGTGACAAAGAAGTTGGAGCTTCAGGACTCAGGACAGCCAAACTAGGGGAAACTTCCTGGTCAGCTGTGTTAACCTTCTCCTAAGAAAGTTAAACCAAGATGAACTCCATTAAAAGAACAATTCAATCACAGAGAAATTGAACTGTACATATGTCCCTTTCTCATTTCGGGCATTTTTTATAAGTTTGTTTTCTCTGAGAGAACCTTAAGTAGTAAGACATGCAGTTCCAAGAAAAAATTTAAAGCAATAAAGACCTTTTACATCATTGCAATTGTTCTGAAGAACTTATTCAACAATCAAACGTGAAGGACAACATAAATAATCACTAAAAAGATCAAAAGGCAACAACATTTGAAGCTATAACTGCCAGAGCTTCGATAAGGATAATCCAATGTTAGCAGGGAATCATTCTGCATCCTTTTGCACATTTATTTTCCAATTTTATATTTGCTTTTATCCATCTGGCTTATGTTTCTACATTTAAAGTTAAATTCAATCCTTGAGTTCCCTCGCAATAACCCACAAATTTCCAAGAATTCTTTCATTAAAATGATCGGGAATAAGTTTTATTGGATTCCAAAGATGAGAACTTTTAACAACAAAAAGAACAGACTGCATATGAGGTGGTACCACATCCTATAATTCAACTATAGAGAAGAACCATGGGGTGTACTGACTACTTATGAAAGCTAAGATAATCAAGTCCAAAGTACTTGATTCAGTTCACTATAACTTCAGGTCATGATAGCATAAAGGCGAAACACTCTTAAGGAAACAAAGTCATGCATTTTAATTCCTTGTAAAGAAAAGAAGACCCTAAAACATTGTCAATGAGAACAATAAAACATAATCTCAGACTTTGAAAAAAAAACGAAATGGAAGTCTTAAATATTACGATTTTAACTGCTAAAAGAAAACTAACCTTAAATTCAGCTCCTTCCTTGGATTCCGAAGTAGAATTTACCTGCAACCCTGAGAGATCACCATATACTCCCTCAAAACAATTACAACATTATCCTTAATAAAAGAGCTTACTTTATGGAAAATTATGGGAAAAGAACAAAATTCTTCCGTAAAAAAAAAAAAAAACACACACACACACACACACTTAAAAAAGATAAGTTACCCTCGGGAGGATCATCATTGGGTAGGGTATCCAATTGAGAGTGTTTCAATCCAGCATCATCACTCGGAGGCGCGGCGCCAGCACCCTGTGACTCACTGACTCGACTCGCTCCTTCTTCTTCCTCTTCATTCTCCAATCCGTCCTCTTCTTCTTCTTCTTCATCATCATCATCCTCTTGTCCTTCAGAATCGTCGTTTTGGTGATGGTGATGTCGTTTCGTGGGAAGTGCTTGGCTCTCAGTCTCGGCCATGCCCGATTTTCCCTCGGCGAAAAAAGAGAGTAAAGTAACCAACCAGTTGGCTTTCGTGCTCTTTTTTAAAAAAATATATATAAAAAATCTGATACTCTCTTTTCATCTAATAATAATAGGTTCAAATATGCCAAAGTCACTGTGTAATCTTTTGAAATTTAAAATTTTAATTTTGAGATATTAAATTGCTTGTGGTTTTTTTTTTATCCAAAAGTCTTGGTCTCTTCACCTGAACTTTCATTAAAATTAACGGTTTCAAAAGTAAAATAATTTTTTTATCCCTAACTTTTATTTTTTTTCAAATTGATTCTTATTTTTTAAAAATACATAAAAGATTTAATTTTTTTTTCATATTTTAAATAAAGACATAAAATTTTTAAAAATTATATATATATTTCAAAATAAATAAATTATGAGAAAAATAAAAACACTTTTTAAAATTCAAAAATAAAAAATAAAAATGATTTTAAACATTTTTTTAACAAAATCTAAAATTCAATATTATCTAAACAGGTCCAGATCAACCAGCGAGAGATAAAAAATCGATTGATCTGTGAACTGGTACGGATTGATAGAACCAAGCTAAAAATCGGTTGAATTGATTTCGAATTAGCCTGACCAATGGGTTCACAGAACAATTGATTTGACTGTTTCGAAGCAAGTAAATTATTAAAAAATAAAAAATGAAAATTTATAAAAATTGGTTTAATTGCCAATTTAATTGATTTTTTAGCTCGGTTCAATTAGTCTATATTGATTGCAGGTCAACTAAATTTTCACTTCTCACTGGAACATACCTCAATTGATTCTAGATCCAATCGGTCTAGTCCGCTTTAGATAATATTGAATTTTGACATTTTTTTTATATATTTAAAATATTTTTACAAAAATATTTTTGAATTTTGAATTTTAAAGAGGTTTTTATTTTTATTTTTTATATATGTAAAATTTTATGCCATTAAATTGATAATTTCCTAACCCTAACATACAAATTAATCACCACATTTATCAATAATAAATATTCATCTATAAATGTTAAAAACAATTTGCATAACAATCGCATGCATACATAATATTTTAAAAAATAAAGTCAAATTGCTTGCAATGATTTTTTTTAAGAATATCGCTTAGTATTTCATATAAATATCTCTACACTAACATCCAAAACATACATATAAATATTTTATTTATTTAAATATAAGTTATTTATAAAGATGAAAATGAAGAAAAAACACTTTATAATTTCACCTTGTTAATACGGTGTTCCGAATTGAAATTGATCACATGTATTTTTGTACTTTTTGATGGATTATTTTGGTAGTTTAGGTTTTTCGGGTGGTTTAGAGTTGAAAGAAATAAGGAGCTTAACTTTTTTTTTTGGCCATGCTTCGATATATATATATATATATTTTTTTTTGCCGTGTTGTGAATTTCTCTTAAGGGGGGAAGGGTTTATATAGTGGGACCGAATGTTTAAATTTTTACCCATGTTTGTGTTGCTTTGTGGGGGCAGAGAATCTCTACCCAAATAAGAATGGAGCAAGTATTCCAATTTGGGCATAGATTCCGCTCTGAACCCTCCCTTACCACCTTATGCTACAATAAAAAGAATCGATACAAAGACCAAGGCTCAAGAGGACACCTTCTCTGCACCAGTCTATTTATTGTACGAAACATATTATTTTGGTAAAAATTTTTGAACCCATATTATTTTAGTAATAAATTAATTTTCTTATCATTTTAATAATTTTTTTGAAATTATGTTACATCATCACTTAAAAATTAAAAAATATAAAATTATATTTGTTAAAAATTTCAAGTGATAACGTGACGCATTCTTAAAATGTTACACTATTGCATTTTTTATGGAATTCAAGTTTAATGACTAAAATGGAAAAAAATATCAAGTTTAGGTATCAAAATAGACCAAAAAATTATAGGAATCAATGCGAGCTTAGTAGCTAAGTTCAAGGGCTAAAAGTTACATATTAACCTTATCAATCTTAAGGGTAAACTACAAAAATAATCATTTACGTATAGTTTAAATTACGTTTTGGTGATTGAATTTTAAATTGCTACTAAATGGTCATTAATGTTATCGTTTTATTGTAACACTAAAAAATTTTTGGAAAACCAAAATTCAAATAAATGCTTGGAATTTCTAAATCGAGCCATTTTGAAAAGTTAAACCAAGAGATTTTCAGGAATGGGCAATATGTCAAATTAACAATTCATTAATTAGCTAGTTATGAGTATTAAGTTGTATTAATTAGTTGGTATTTAGGAGTTGGGATTTTGGCCTATGAATTAATTTGTAAAAGAGATAAAATTAAAGAGGTCAATGTCTAAAAGTGTATAAATAAGATTAGAAATAGGAGAGGTTCTTATGTGGTAGTTAAACCAATGGTATAAGAGTATAATTTCCAGTTGGGATATGTAAAGGGAACAATTATTTTCACAAAAACCACTTTCATCTTCTACACAAATCTTTCTTCATTTTTTCTCAAATCTTCTCTTGCATTTTCTTCACCCAAATCTTGATTTCAAACCACTCATTTTAAATTGGTAAGTTAATTTCTATTAATCTCTTTATTAAAATCAAGTTTGTTTAAAATAAAATTTAACATTTCCTCTTCATTTTCCTAAAAATCACCCAAAACTTACTACCTAAACTAAGCTAACAAGTCATTGCAGAAAGTAATCTTTCTATCTAAGATTTGCTAGACGACTTTAATCTCATCTCAAAATTTGGTGATGACTCGACTATGAGAGTCAATGGAAGCACTAAGGTGATCAACCATTTTTTGATTAAATCCAATTGGGTTTTGTGCAAGGTCAATTAGAGTGGTTGCTAATAGAGTAACTAGTGTGATTTCAGTTTCATGATCAACTCATTCAACTGAATCAATATGGGTAACAATGGCATCAGGGGCTCTAACCCCCACTAAGGTGGAAATTTTTACCTTTAGTACCTTTATAGTTTATAAAATTTTAAATTAGTATATGGTAAAATTGCACTTTGGCCCCCTCAAAAATGAGAAGATTTTGATTTAATCTTTTAAAAATTATAAAGATACATGCTAGTAAAATGATGAAATTGTATTTTTTATATCATAAAAATATACTACTTAATTCATGTAACATTCTGCCTCTTGAAGCCTTAGTGTTCGAATACTGTTGATAGAAGTAAGGCATATAGAGTGACTTCTGAGTAGTAAGGTGTTCAATTCAACTAAGTTTAAGTATTCTTTGAGTGCGCCTTTGGACAAAGTCTGCATTAGGCGAGCTGGGTGGTTTGGTAGACTTTTCTGAAGAGTATATGCCACCCTAGCTGTTAGAAGAAATGTTAAGTCCTTAGTGTTAACACTTTAACTTGAAAAAAACCATATGCTTTATTATTTTTTCATTATCCTGGTTAAACAATTTGGTTAGACAAACGAGAATTTGGTTAGTATAGAACTAAGTTTCTGTAACTTGTCAGACCCGTATTTATGAAGAGAGAAATGTTCTTAGTCATAATCGATAAGAGGTTTGGAGGGAAATCAGATTTATCCACTAAGTTTTTCCTTCCATGTATGTTTGTACAAAGTAAGCTTTGGCTTTATCAGCAAGTTTTATGCTTTCTTTGGCAACCATATTTTCTTCCAAACTTTCTCTGAAATTCTCTTGGAAAATCCTAGACCTAAGACTTATATGAAGATTCGAGTTCGCTATACTTAGCCAACTCCATCGTCGTTTGGTACTTGGTAAATATCGATGAAACTCAAATTATTTTCATGGTTATTTACAGGGCCCTAGGGTTTTGTGCTTTAGGGTTATTTGAGGTGTAAGTGAGGAAACTTCCAGATTATGGGTTTCCTGTTAATTTTCTTATTTAACTTGTTTAGTTTTTCTGGTAAAATGATATGATAAGTTAACTCTTTATTTTATAGCTCAATAAAATTCTAAAAACTCTTATGATAAGGGCAAGAGCTCTGCTACCTAATCTTGCTACATTTTCTGGTGAGTTCCTTATTGCTTCCATGTGTGTGTTTTAGATTCTCATTTTTGTTTAATCAAGGTAAGCTCTATTATTCCATAAGAAGATATGTTGTGTATGAGAATGAAGGATCATGGCTATAAATCTAAGTTAGTTGTTTATGTAATAAAGTAAGGGCCTTCCTTTATGATTAAGCTATTACCCATTGTCTCTGAAATGAACAATATGAACTGAGTTATGAAAATGAAATCTTGGCGATGCCTTCAATGAAATGAGCATTGGACTGGCAGATCGTGATACATGAAAAGGGATTATGTAGCCTCTAGTAGGGCATGTGTTAATGCAAACCAGATTAGTAAATAATGATGGAATGAATGAAATGAATGCCAAGACTTGATCATGGACTTGGTTGTGGTTGGCATGAAGGAGGTAGTCTGCATGGTTGCATGGGCGTAGTGTATACGCCAAAGGAATAGTGTTTGTAATAGAGTCTGTTTGTGAATAGTACTCGCCAATAGGCAAATTGTATGATTTGTTGAGTTGGAAAGGTTTATTGGTGATATATATAAAGCAATTGAGATGTATGCTCTGGAACTCACTAAGTTCTTTAAACTTATTTAGTTATCTTCCTTTCTTAGGATTGCTGAAGAAGTAAAGGACTTCTCGAAGTACATCTATTCCGTGAGATTTTTAAGTATTCTGTATTATACATGACATAAGGGTGGTGTCATTCAAAGACTGAATTTTGTATTTTAAAGCTACTCTTTTGAAATCGTTATTTCAATGAAAACTAAGTGGAGTGATTACGTTTTTGCAAAGTATCAAATTATTTACTTCGAATTATTAATGTTTGTCTAATGTGACAGCCCAAAGTTGACCCTAGTCGGGAAGTGGTTTCGGGACCGCTAAACCGAGTCACCGAAATGTTTGAATGTGATACTTATTGTGTAGAATATGTAATTATGAATGTGTGAAAATTTCAAGCTTCAATTTGGTTGATTTCATGTGAATTTAGTCAATAGGACTTATGTGAGAAAATTCTAAAATGTGATAGGTCAATGTGTGAGGACCTACTAGTGCATGTGGACAAAGGGGGGACTTGCATGTCAAATTCCCCCCCCTAATGAGTAGTGGCCGGCCATGACAAGGAAGGATGGGCAAAACATGTCATGAAACATGTTTTGTTAGTGGAAGAATAAAATAAGGAGTATGGGTAATAAAGAAATGGAAAACAAAAGAAAAAAAAATGTGTGTGTGGTGTTTGTCCCCCCCCATTGCCGTGAGCTAAACAAGAGAAAGGGGGAATTTTGTTCATCCTTTTCTCATCTTCATGCTTGCCAAAAACTAGAAAGAAAAACAAAGAAAAATTTTCTCATCCTTTGGTTCATCCTTGGCCAAAAATTTTAAGGAGGAAAGAAGAAGAAAGGTGAAGAGATTCGGCCATGCATGTAGCTAGGCTAAGGTATGTTTGATGATGTTCCATGAGAGGCATGCATGTTTTAGTTGTTAGCTTGAGTTCTACCTAACCCATGGTCTAAATCTTGCTATGTGATGGAAATGGCACTTGACCATGGATGAATCATTCTTGGTTGATGTTTGATGTTGTGGTGATGAGGCATGAGGATGAGTTAAGATTCGGCCTAGGTGGAGGTTGTGTTAATGCCATTGCATGCAAAATATGAAGCTTGTTAATGATGCATGTGATGATGGCTTGATGATTCTTGAACCTCCTTTTTAGCATTTTTTGTTGTGTGAGCACATATGTGCATTGGTTGCTAAATGGAGAAGAATCGGCTAGCAAGATGTGTGCTAAGGCCGAATGTAACTTTGCATGTTAATGAGCAATGCATGTGTTAAATTGATGAAAAGGGGGAGGATGCTTTACTAGTGTGTACATGTGTGTATTAAGTGTTGAAATCGACCCCAAAAAATGGACATGCATATTCGGCCAAGGGCAAGAAATTAGCTAATATGTGGTGTTGATGCATGATTTTTGCATGTATGAGACTTTAATGTCTAATGTATAAATATGGGCTAAGTGCCTTGTGTTCATCTTTTGATGCCTAAAATGATGAAATCAATTTATTTGTTTGATTAAGCTCAAGAGCAAAGGGGAAATAAAACCGATAAAGGGAAGGAAAAAGTGGTTGAATAGCTAGCGGAATCGTTCGACAACACCCGAGGTAAGTTCTTGAGTAAGAGAGCTTAAATTTCGATGTGATTAAATCATGCTCTATGTGTGGCTATTGAGCCGAATGTGCAAGGACAATATGTGCCTTGTGTTTGAGTTTCGTAAACGAAAATGAAATATGAATGTACCATGAATCATTGTTAGATGTGTATGATTAATTGAATGCTGTCCGGGCTAAGTCCCGAAGGCTTTGTGCTAAGTGAATATATCCGGATTAAGATCCGAAGGCCTTTGTGCGAGATACTAAATCCGGGTTAAGTCCCGAAGGCATTCGTGCGAGTTATTAAATCCGGGTTAAGTCCCGAAGGCATTCGTGCGAGTTATTAAATCCGGGTTAAGTCCCGAAGGCATTCGTGCGAGTTGTTAAATCCGGGTTATGTCCCGAAGGCATTGTGTGAGTTACTAAAACCGGGCTATGTCCCGAAGGCATTTGAACGAGGAGCTATATCCGGTTAAATCCCGAAGGTACGTGATTTGGTAATGAATGAGCTTGCTGTAAAATTCCAGCGAATACTCGAAAAACATCCCAATATGGGGATATGTTACGTATGTGTTGAATTTAATCGAGCCCTTACAAATAAATGTTCGCTCAGTTGATAAACGAGCTACCGGCCTTCGGCCAAGTTAGTTTATTGTGTATGTACATAAGGGTTGTTAATGTTGTGAAGCAAGTTTGATATCGGTAAATTGCGTATTATGAAATATTCCGTTTAGCTAAATGTGTGCTATTCTTTGTGCATGCTCGAATTCCTTGCTCAAACTTACTAAGCATAAATTGCTTACTCGTTACATTGCTCCTCTGTTTTATAGATTTTTGGTTCTCCAGCTATCGGACTCGGGATCTTGAAGTCGAAGTCGCCCACACTATCAAAGGCTCTTTTGGGTACTATTTTGGTTGAATTTTGTTATAGCATGTATAGGACTACCCATTGTTGTCTTTCGAGTACTTTATGAAATGTATAAGTGTACAGCCATGCGAAAATGGCTTGTAGAAGTGGAGTATGGCATTAGACCATTCGTATTTATGAATGTATAGATGGTTTCATGATGTAACTATGTTGGAATGGAAGTGTTGAGCAAATGATCAGCCACTAGAATGGCTAAGTATGATCATATGTGGGCTTATGTATGACAAGGCCCTAGTTGGTCCATGAAACCCCAAATTAGGTAAGGTTCACTTTGAAAACAGAAGCTGATAGCAGCAGTGGTGTGGATTGGAAAAATCACAAGAATTCGTAGGAGTGGAATTAAATAGTGAATAAATTATGTAATCGAACCTTGATGAATTTACTTTCATATGGAAGTAACGAAACAATTATAGGAACAGTACAGAAAGAGATATTCGGGTTCTTGTGGAACAGGGCCAGAACAGTTTCTGGATTCACTGTCCCGCCTTTGGAAATTCACTATAAATTGACCAGAGATAATTAGGGGTCATACCATATATGTATGGATTCCTCTCTGAGTCTAGTTTCCATAGAAACAAACGGCATCAGTATTGAAGCTCTGTGCAGAGAGATATCCCAGTCGTAATGGGAAAAGGTCAGTGTAGTCGACCCCTGTAACATGGGAGACTTTGACTAATAAACTGTACTAATTGGCCCGACCAAAAATTCTAGAAAAAAATCCATAGGTGGGGACATGAGTCTAGTTTCAGGGAAAAATCACAAAACTTATTTTTGAGTTGTGAAACTCAAGATATGATTTTTGAAGCGACTAGTACTCAGACTGGGCAGTGTTTGGAAAAATTTTTCAAAGTTTGTTAACATCTCGTGTCTGACTCCGGTGTCGGTCTCGGGTTCGGGGTGTTACATTTTATTGGTATCAGAGCCAGGTTTAGTCGATTCTAGGACTACCGTAATGTTTTGGGTCTAGCTATACATGCCATTTTATGTGATTACTTGATAGTGTGGTGATTTCCGACAATTGTAAATGTGTTTATTTATAGTAATGGTTCCCGATCGTGACCGAGAGGTAGCTGATGATCTTGAGAGTGTAGCGCCTGCTCCCGCACAAGGGACAGTGCCGGCAAACTCTCAACCTAATGCTAGTAATCAGAATGATGAAGCTAGACAAGCATTCTATAGCGTGATGAATGATTGGTTTAACCAATACATTCGAACTAATATGGCTGTTCCACAACCCCCATTCCCGAACAAATACTACCCCCGCACCTACAATACCGCCGGTAACGGACCAAATAAGGTCACATAAGCCCCAGTTGTCAGAATCCGAAAACATGGGGCTACTGAATTTAAGGCTATGGATAGCGATGATGCCGAGCAAGCTGAATTTTGGCTGGACAACACTATCCGGGTACTCGATGAGCTATCTTGTACACCCGATGAATGCCTAAAGTGTGCTATCTCCTTGCTACGTGATTCTGCCTACTATTGGTGGAGTACTCTGACTTCTATTGTGCCCCGAGAGCAAGTAACTTGGGAGTTTTTCCAAACTGAGTTTCGGAAAAAGTATATCAGTCAGAGATTTGTTGATCAAAAACGGAAGGAATTTCTTGAGCTTAAGCAAGGCTCCATGTCGGTTACTGATTACGAGCGAAAATTTGTTAGACTTAGCAAATACGCTCGGGAATGTGTTTCGTCCGAAGCTGTTATGTGTAAACGCTTCGAGGATGGGCTGAATGAAGATATAAAAATGTTCGTTGGCGTTCTTGAAATACAAGAGTTCGTGGTACTTGTTGAACGAGCTTGTAAAGCCGAAGAGCTTAGAAAAGAAAATCAAAGAGTTGATGAGGGAACTGGAGAGTTCGTAAAACATCCTCGGGGAGGTCTCTTCAACAGACATCGAAGAGATTTCGAGATGATGCGGGCCAGTTTAGAGGCACTTCGGGCCTTTTTGGACGAGATCGTGATCGACCCCCTGTGGGTACACGAGGCACTTCGGTCGCCAGTGTTGGGAATGAACGTCGAGACAGGACGAAATGCCGATATTGCGGTAAATGGCATTCGGGGAGTTGTAGATTTCTTGACCGCTCCTGTTACAAATGCGGATCAGTGGACCACTTCATTAAAGATTGCCCGAGGTTGTCGGGACAGAATGCAAATCAGAGTGGGAGACCGGGTGCTACCACTGCTCGAGGTAGACCATCTGGAAATATGGGCAATGCTGGTGGTGGTCAGAGAGGATCTAGAGATGATATAACCAGATCCGAAGCCCGTGCGCCTGCTAGAGCTTATGCTATACGTGCCCGCGAGGATGCTTCTTCGCCTGATGTTATTACCGGTACATTCACCCTCTTTGATACTAATGTAATTGCTTTGATTGACCCCGGTTCTACTCATTCTTACATATGTGAAACCTTAGCATCCAGTAAGACTTTACCTATTGAGTCTACTGAGTTCGTAATTCGGGTGTCAAATCCCTTGGGTCGTTACGTGCTTGTCGACAAAGTGTGTAAGAAATGTCCCCTGGAAATTCGAGGTTCCTGTTTTCCAGCGGACTTGATGCTTTTGCCGTTTGATGAATTTGATGTTATCCTTGGGTTGGATTGGTTGACCGCACATGATGCGATTGTGAATTGCAAGAGCAAGACTATTGATTTGAGGTGCGCAAATAACGAAGTAGTCCGAATTGAGTCTGCGGACTTGGAGGGGATGCCAGCTGTAATATCAGCAATGTTGGCACAGAAATATGTAAGAAAAGGGTGCGAAGCATACCTTGCATATGTGCTTGATGACAAAGAATTAGAAAAGAAACCCGAATCTGTGCCGGTGGTTTGTGAATACCCGGATGTTTTTCCGGAAGAATTACCGGGTTTACCACCTGTTCGGGAGGTAGAGTTTGGTATTGAGCTTGTACCTGGGACTACGCCGATTTCGATAGCTCCGTATCGTATGGCACCAACTGAGTTAAAGGAGTTGAAAGCTCAGTTGCAAGAACTGACGGATAGAGGTTTCGCTCGACCAAGTTTCTCACCTTGGGGTGCACCAGTATTGTTCGTGAAAAAGAAGGACGGAACCATGAGGTTGTGCATTGACTATCGTCAGCTGAATAAAGTGACGATAAAGAACAAATATCCGTTGCCGTGCATCGATGATTTGTTCGACCAACTGAAGGGAGCCTCAGTGTTCTCAAAATAGATTTGAGATTGGGCTATTATCAGTTGCGAATTCGAGATCCAGATATTCCCAAAACTGCCTTCAGAACGAGATATGGTCACTACGAATTCTTAGTGATGCTGTTTGGGCTCACTAATGCCCCTGCGGTATTTATGGATTTGATGAATCGGATCTTCAGACCGTATTTGGATCAGTTCGTAGTTGTGTTCATTGATGACATTTTGGTCTATTCAAGAGATGAGACCGAACATGCTGGGCATCTGAGGCTAGTGCTGCAAATTTTGCGGGATAAGCAGTTATATGCTAAGTTCAGTAAGTGTGAGTTCTGGTTAAGAGAGGTTAGCTTCTTGGGTCATGTGGTATCCGCGTCGGGTATTCGAGTTGACCCGAACAAAATTTCAGCCATACTTGACTGGAAACCTCCGAGAAATATTACTGAAGTTCGGAGCTTTTTGGGGCTCGCCGGTTATTACCGACGATTTGTGAAAGGTTTCTCGATGATAGCCACACCAATGACGAAGCTACTTCAAAAGGATGTTAAGTTCGAGTGGACGGAGAAATGTCAGAAAAGTTTCAACCAACTGAAAACTCATTTGACTGAAGCTCCAATTTTGGTGCAACCCGAATCAGGTAAAGAGTTTGTCATTTATAGTGACGCATCCCTACTTGGGTTGGGTTGCGTATTGATGCAAGAAGGTCGAGTCGTGGCCTATGCGTCGAGACAATTGAAGCCACACGAGAGGAATTATCCGACCCATGATCTCGAACTAGCTGCAATCGTGTTTGCTTTAAAAATATGGCGACATTATCTGTTTGGTGAGAAGTGCCATGTATTTTCGGATCACAAAGTCTCAAATATTTGATGACTCAACGAGACTTGAATCTGCGACAAAGACGTTGGCTTGAGTTGTTGAAAGATTACGAGCTTGTCATTGATTACCACCCGGGAAAGGCTAACGTGGTTGCGGACGCCTTAAGCCGGAAGTCATTGTTTGCTTTACGAGCGATGAACGTGCATTTGTCTGTTCTACCAGACAGTGTGTTAGTAGCTGAATTAAAAGCTAAACCATTATTGACTCACCAAATTCGTGAAGCTCAGAAAGTCGATGATGAATTGGTTGCAAACGGGCTAAGTGTTTTCCGAACGAGGAATCGGAGTTTCAAATTGATGATGATGATTGTTTGAGGATCAGAAATCGTTTGTGTGTTCCACGGAATTCGGAACTCATTTCGATGATTCTGAACGAAGCCCATTGTAGCCGAATGTCAATTCACCCGGGGAGTACGAAATGTACAACTATTTGAAACGTCAATTTTGGTGGCATGGTATGAAACGGGACATCTCCGACTTTGTTTCGAGATGTTTAATATGTCAACAAGTGAAAACGGAACATCAAGTGCTTTCAGGATTACTCCAGCCGATCATGATACCCGAGTGGAAATGGGATCGAGTCACAATGGACTTTGTGTCCGGACTGCCCTTGTCAGCAAGTAAGAAGGATGCGATATGGGTTATTGTTGATAGACTGACTAAGTCGGCTCATTTCATCCCCGTACGTACGGATTTTTCATTGGATAAACTAGCTGAATTGTACGTTTATCAAATTGTGAGATTACACGGGGTACCTGTTTCTATCGTGTCGGATAGAGATCCGAGATTCACCTCACGATTTTGGAAGAAATTGCAAGAAGCTCTGGTACTAAGCTGCATTTTAGCACTGCTTTTCACCCCCAAACCGATGGTCAATCCGAGCGGATAATTCAGATACTTGAGGATATGTTGAGATGTTGCATCCTCGAGTTCAGTAGTTCATGGGAACGGTATTTACCTTTGATTGAATTCGCTTACAACAATAGTTTTCAATCAAGTATTAAGATGGCACCTTATGAGGCTTTGTACGGTCGTAATGCCGTACACCATTGTTTTGGACCGAGCTCGGTGAAAGCAAATTTTCGGAGTTGATTTGATTAGAGATGCTGAACAGAAGTAAAGGTAATCCGTGAAAGTCTGAAGGTATCCACGGATCGTCAGAAATCGTACGCAGATTTGAAACGAAAAGACATCGAGTATCAGGTGGGAGACAAGTGTTCCTTAAGGTTTCACCTTGGAAAAGATACTCAGGTTCGGCCGTAAGGGCAAGTTGAGCCCAAGATTCATTGGGCCGTACGAAATCTCCGAACGAGTTGGTCGGTTGCGTATAGATTGATTTTGCCCCCGGAGCTTGAAAAGATTCATGACGTCTTTCATGTTTCGATGCTTCGACGCTATCGATCTGATCCATCGCACATAATTAGCCCATCGGAGGTTGAAATTCAAGTCGACATGAGCTATGAAGAAGAACCGATGCGTATCCTAGCTCGTGAAGTGAAGGAGTTGCGAAACAAAAGAGTTCGCTAGTAAAGGTGTTATGGCTCAAACTCGGGATCGAGGAAGCTACTTGGGAGACCGAGAGCTCGATGAAAGAACGATACCCAAACCTATTTACCGGTAAGATTTTCGGGGACGAAAATTTCTTAAGTGGGGGAGAGTTGTGACAGCCCAAAGTTGACCCTAGTCGGGAAGTGGTTTCGGGACCGCTAAACCGAGTCACCGAAATGTTTGAATGTGATACTTATTGTGTAGAATATGTAATTATGAATGTGTGAAAATTTCAAGCTTCAATTTGGTTGATTTCATGTGAATTTAGTCAATAGGACTTATGTGAGAAAATTCTAAAATGTGATAGGTCAATGTGTGAGGACCTACTAGTGCATGTGGACAAAGGGGGGACTTGCATGTCAAATTCCCCCCCTAATGAGTAGTGGCCGGCCATGACAAGGAAGGATGGGCAAAACATGTCATGAACATGTTTTGTTAGTGGAAGAATAAAATAAGGAGTATGGGTAATAAAGAAATGGAAAACAAAAGAAAAAAAATGTGTGTGTGGTGTTTGTCCCCCCCCATTGCCGTGAGCTAAACAAGAGAAAGGGGAATTTTGTTCATCCTTTTCTCATCTTCATGCTTGCCAAAAACTAGAAAGAAAAACAAAGAAAAATTTTCTCATCCTTTGGTTCATCCTTGGCCAAAATTTTAAGGAGGAAAGAAGAAGAAAGGTGAAGAGATTCGGCCATGCATGTAGCTAGGCTAAGGTATGTTTGATGATGTTCCATGAGAGGCATGCATGTTTTAGTTGTTAGCTTGAGTTCTACCTAACCATGGTCTAAATCTTGCTATGTGATGGAAATGGCACTTGACCATGGATGAATCATTCTTGGTTGATGTTTGATGTTGTGGTGATGAGGCATGAGGATGAGTTAAGATTCGGCCTAGGTGGAGGTTGTGTTAATGCCATTGCATGCAAATATGAAGCTTGTTAATGATGCATGTGATGATGGCTTGATGATTCTTGAACCTCCTTTTTAGCATTTTTGTTGTGTGAGCACATATGTGCATTGGTTGCTAAATGGAGAAGAATCGGCTAGCAAGATGTGTGCTAAGGCCGAATGTAACTTTGCATGTTAATGAGCAATGCATGTGTTAAATTGATGAAAAGGGGAGGATGCTTTACTAGTGTGTACATGTGTGTATTAAGTGTTGAAATCGACCCCAAAAATGGACATGCATATTCGGCCAAGGGCAAGAAATTAGCTAATATGTGGTGTTGATGCATGATTTTTGCATGTATGAGACTTTAATGTCTAATGTATAAATATGGGTAAGTGCCTTGTGTTCATCTTTTGATGCCTAAAATGATGAAATCAATTTATTTGTTTGATTAAGCTCAAGAGCAAAGGGGAAATAAAACCGATAAAGGGAAGGAAAAAGTGGTTGAATAGCTAGCGGAATCGTTCGACAACACCCGAGGTAAGTTCTTGAGTAAGAGAGCTTAAATTTCGATGTGATTAAATCATGCTCTATGTGTGGCTATTGAGCCGAATGTGCAAGGACAATATGTGCTTTGTGTTTGAGTTTCGTAACGAAAATGAAATATGAATGTACCATGAATCATTGTTAGATGTGTATGATTAATTGAATGCTGTCCGGGCTAAGTCCCAAAGGCTTTGTGCTAAGTGAATATATCCGGATTAAGATCCGAAGGCCTTTGTGCGAGATACTAAATCCGGGTTAAGTCCCGAAGGCATTCGTGCGAGTTATTAAATCCGGGTTAAGTCCCGAAGGCATTCGTGCGAGTTATTAAATCCGGGTTAAGTCCCGAAGGCATTCGTGCGAGTTGTTAAATCCGGGTTATGTCCCGAAGGCATTGTGTGAGTTACTAAAACCGGGCTATGTCCCGAAGGCATTTGAACGAGGAGCTATATCCGGTTAAATCCCGAAGGTACGTGATTTGGTAATGAATGAGCTTGCTGTAAAATTCCAGCGAATACTCGAAAAACATCCCAATATGGGATATGTTACGTATGTGTTGAATTTAATCGAGCCCTTACAATAAATGTTCGCTCAGTGATAAACGAGCTACCGGCCTTCGGCCAAGTTAGTTTATTGTGTATGTACATAAGGGTTGTTAATGTTGTGAAGCAAGTTTGATATCGGTAAATTGCGTATTATGAAATATTCCGTTTAGCTAATGTGTGCTATTCTTTGTGCATGCTCGATTCCTTGCTCAAATTATAAGCATAAATTGCTTACTCGTTACATTGCTCCTCTGTTTTATAGATTTTTGGTTCTCCAGCTATCGGATCGGATCTTGAGTCGAAGTCGCCCACACTATCAAGGTCTTTGGGTATTTTGGTTGAATTTTGTTAGCATGTATAGGATACCATTGTTGTCTTTCGAGTACTTATGAATGTATGTACAGCATGCGAGATGGCTTGTAGAAGTGGAGTATGGCATTAGACCATTCGTATTTATGAATGTATAGATGGTTTCATGATGTAACTATGTTGGAATGGAAGTGTTGAGCAAATGATCAGCCACTAGAATGGCTAAGTATGATCATATGTGGGCTTATGTATGACAAGGCCCTAGTTGGTCCATGAAACCCCAAATTAGGTAAGGTTCACTTTGAAAACAGAAGCTGATAGCAGCAGTGGTGTGGATTGGAAAAATCACAAGAATTCGTAGGAGTGGAATTAAATAGTGAATAAATTATGTAATCGAACCTTGATGAATCTACTTTCATATGGAAGTAACGAAACAATTATAGGAACAGTACAGAAAGAGATATTCGGGTTCTTGTGGAACAGGGCCAGAACAGTTTCTGGATTCACTGTTCCGCCTTTGGAAATTCACTATAAATTGACCAGAGATAATTAGGGGTCATACCATATATGTATGGATTCCTCTCTGAGTCTAGTTTCCATAGAAACCAAACGGCACTCAGTATTTAAGCTCTGTGAAGAGATATCCCAGTCGTAATGGGAAAAGGTCAGGTAGTCGACCCCTGTACATGGGAACTTTGACTAATAAACTGTACTATTGGCCTGACCAAAATTCTAGAAAAAATCCATAGTGGGACATGAGTCTATTTCAGGGAAAATCACAAACTATTTTTGAGTTGTGAAA